>NC_056734.1:439173388-439205386 GCF_019279795.1 Protopterus annectens | reverse complement strand
TCACTACTGGGAAAAAAATATATGGCTTACCATATGAGATGATGCTATGCTTCCCATAGATGATGGACCTGGTAGAAGTTACACAAAAGGTAAGAACAACATCATCACAATTAACAGTAAGACAAGGGGTTAAAACATTTTTCCCTTTATATGTCCATTAATGATACATTTTACAAGAACTTGGATGACAAATCTAGCCTAAGCCCATGTGCAATCAATGCGAATAACTGAAAGTCCTGTTTCCAGAAAACACATAAAATGTAGCATTTCACTATTACTCACTGGAGAAACATAAAACAGTCAAGATATTGAAATATAAAAAAGGAATTGTTTGGGTGCAACAAATTACAATCACACAAAAAGCAAAGTTGGATCCAAAATAAGGAGAGTGACAATAGCAAAATATCTTGTTTGTGCCAAAAAAAACGTAACTTTGCTACGCTGCCCCCAAAAGAACAGGCAAATGACATATTTTGCTAATAAACCATCAGTGACATGCTAACAGTGCTATCAAATGAGCTGTCCCTGAAACATATGTACCGATTTAACACAGAACATTCCATTTTAAGTTATTGACAGTCATGACTACCTGTGGCCAGCATTCACCTAGAGGTGTGTATGGTCCATCCCAGAAGGCTAACACACCTGTATCATTGACAATATAGGACATTTGCATTTTACAGAAGTAAAAATAGAAGAGTATACACAGAAAAAAACATTTGTAACATTAGCACTTGTGATGACAATTAAGAAGGCTGTGCATCTGAGAAAATGAAATGCCCATGTCACCATACACTTCTAAGAAATGCATACAGATAAAAGTAGCATTTGCTAATAAATTTATATATATATTTGTATTCACTATATTTTTGGACTCGTCCAAAGCCTTTGATATGGTAACTCACACTATTGATATGGTAACTCACAATAAACTTATCAATATTTGCTCCACTCTAAACCTCAGTTCTTCCACTATCACTTAGTTCCAGAGCTACCTTTTGAGTAGACTGCAGGCAGTCCAATGGCAACACCAACTTTCTCCTGTTCTTCCAGTTGCCTTAGGGGTTTCTCAAGGCTCCATCCTTGGGCCATTACTATTCTCTGTATTCACTAACCAGCTCACTGTCTCTCCACCAAACACCTAGGTAGTACAATATGCTGATGACTCAACCCTAATTTGTGCAGCCCCTACACTAAAAAACCTTCACACCATAACCCAAGGCTCCTTTCTACCTGTTGAAACATGGCTTACTAACTCTCAATTAATTCTTAATTCCAACAAAGCAAAACTCCTCTTCAGCCCAACAAGACTCCCCTCATCTTGCAACACTTTTAATATATTGTCTAAAAATAATACAATGATCACCACAACAACCCACACTAAACTACTTGGAGTAAAAATTGACAATAACCTGAACTTTGACATTTACATAGCTCAAACCCTCAAGAAGGTTCACAAGAAACTAGGTGTCCTGTATCTGAACAAGCAATTTCTTACAAAATACACAAAACCACCATAGCTTGAACACACTTTGTATTTACCTCCACTATGCCTTCTCAATTCTAACCAATCTCCACAAAACCGATTTAAACAAACTGGAATCTTGTTACAATAAAATTACCAGGTTTGCAACTGAGGCCCCATATAGGACTCATCACAGTGCATCTGTAAAACAGCTAAACTGCCTCAAACTTCCTCAGTGGCTACAATTTAATCAACTATCCTTTGCACACAAAATATTCCATCACACTGAGAAAATCCCTGATCTTCAAAATCGGGTCTATATTAGAACATTGAATGTTCAAAATTTCAAGTGTTCTAATATCAACCCGTTTCAGTTGAAAATATAGAAGAAACAGAAAACCAAATTTTTTCCTAGGGAAAGAATTTGGTTGTCAGTTTCTGTTGCTTCGGTATTTTCAGCGCTGTGGTGGAAAGTTACGGGTCAGGTTCAGGTAAGTGTGTGATTGTGTGGACGTGACGGTTAGGGTGGATTAGGTGAGTTATGGTTAGGGCGCGGGTCAGCTAAGTGTGCCATTGTGTGGACATGAGGGTTAGGGCGGGGTAGGTGAGTTAGGGTTAGGGCATGGGTGAGGTGACTGTCCAATAGTGACAGACCTTAGGGTTAGGGTTTGGGTTAAGGTAAGTGGATAGTTAGTGGTGTATGTATAGTTTCTTGTAGGGTTAGGTGTAAGAGTTTAGGTATATGTATGTGGATTGCTGCTTGTTTGGTGTGCTTGTGTTGTGTGTATGTGTTTTGGAACAGCAAATCTTTTCCCTAGGAAATAATTCGCTGTTCTGAATGTTCGCTGTTTTCAATTTTCGATTCATAGGGTTCGATATTAAAACACTTGACATTTTGATTGTTCAGTGTTCTAATATAGACCCTCCAAAATCTAATACATTGATATGTCACCACTAGAACTCTATGCTCCAGTAAACAAAACCTTCTAAATACTGCCAAAGCTAATAATGATGCTGGAAAGTCTTTCTTCTCTAATACTGGTTCTACCAACCCCAATGACCTCCAACTGCTCTACTACACAATTCAAAAAGCTCCTTAAGTCACAGTTCATGAACACCTGGTTATGATCTTGCAAATCTACTGGGTAACCACCTCCTGTAATCACTACTAATCATTGTATAAGAATTAACAGCTTACACTAACAGCTGTCTTCAACTGTACAAAATTAGCCTCTGTATCACCTCAGTGCATTTACTCAATGAATGTCTCCTCCGATAGAATTCTACTCTCTACTCAACTGTTATTCTGAAACAATCATCCTTGTTACCAATTATTATTCCTATAATCATTATTAGTTTATCTGTATGTTAATCATTGTAACTTTATCTTCATGTATTCACTTGAATCCTTGTAAATACTGAAATGTTAATCATTGTAATGTTATCTGTATGCATTCAATTGAATCCTTGTAAATATTGATATGTCTGCAAATATTGATATGTTTGTAATAGGAGCTTTTCTCCCCGGGCCTCTGCTGTAAATGGACCTGTGTCCAGTCGGACATTCCTGGTAAACAAAAGTAAAAGAAAATAAATAAAATAAAAATAAATATGACCAGTAATCTGAGACATGCAGTCTGTGAGGCATTTTGTATCATTGTGAAAATGTGTGAGGATATCAAATAGCAATAATATACAGTTGTCAACAAATGAAGGGAAGGTTTGATGTTACTGAATAGAAACTGTGAAACAGCTGTTTACCTACATGTAAAACCTTGATACAATTACTTCTACACTTTGTAAGTTAAACCCAGCTGACACACCTACTTGAGGCAGGTCAGTCTGAATTGTTGTTGTGTTTTCCTTCTCCTTACCAGTAATCATTCACAGCTGCAATCCATTAGCAACAAACACTGAGGGATTGCCTGCACTATGTTTACATCTACACATGGAACCAAGTAATTGGGATTCAACAATTCTAATGAGTTCACACCTCATTTGCATCTTCACCTTGCTCACTGCCTTGAATCTATACCATAAAAATGGAATCATGTAGCTAGGAAACCTGAAGGTGGGGAGACTTCTTTATGTGAATAGTATAGAAGAAGATGTTACTGTGGGATATATCTGCACAATAGTCTACTGACCTTGATAAGGTATGCTTGCATTTTTCAGCTATATAATGCATATGCTGAAATGTCATTAAGAAAAAACTAAACTGATATATATATATATATTTTGTAGTGTTTATTTCATAGATTGCTTTTCTTCATTTTAACTAATTTCCCTTTGTTTTAACTTTTTTTTATACCAGTGTTTGTGCAGTGAGTGGCTTAGCACAAACAAGGGAAACAGTGAAACACACTGTATGACAGGTATAGCTGTGCTTATCTCATTTGTGCAACACATAGCAATACACAAACCTGGACTACTAGCCCACACATGAATCAGACAGAACATCTCATCTACAGACAGGGTGCAGACAGTGTAAAGTTCAAAAATGATACATTGTTGCAATTTTTGCTTTCCATTGTGCAACATTGCTAAGCAAAGTTGAGCGATGGTTAGCAAAGTTCCCCAACACCTTCAGCTATCAAACACCTGCAGACAGGATGCAGACAGTCAATAATTTAAAATGGATACATTCTATTAATTCTGTTGGGCATTGTTGGGCACTGCGACAACATGCAAAGTGGTGTTGCATGACAGTTAACACACAAAACTTTAGAATGAATATGGAATTATGCAGCTGTCATTTAACTATTCCTGTGACAGTAGGTATAAGTGTATGGCTGTAATACAGATGGTCCTGGATTCAAATTGAGGAAATGTAACATATCTTTACTGCTGTGTCAGTACAGTTTATAGCAATGAACAGAAAAATATACAAATGCTATTTCAACATTCTTGCGGCAACAGGTGTAAGTGTAGGGCTGCCATACACATGGGCTTGAGTTCTAATACATGACATTCCAGACATTTGTACTGTTGTTCCATTTCACATTATATTCAATACCACTTATAACACTTTAGATAGTGGAGCTTATATGAATTAATATATGATGGATAAGACAACCTTATTGTGTTTTCAGATGTATGACTGAGGGTATAACGTCTACTTTATTTCTATAACTATAATTCTGCTATCTGTACATAGATGGAATTCACACTTAAATAAGACATACATGACTGAATCTATATACAAGAACCTTGTCAGGTCACACACATACATGGTTAACACCCAAAACTGTCACCTGTATTTATGAATGATTCATGAGTATGTCTGAACAGCACTCCGTCCATGGTAAAGATGGAAAATCACTGCTGTGGAATAAAATCTTTTGTCCCTTATGCATAGGTTTGAATCTCACACTTTAAAAATCAATTTTATTACAGTGTCAGGTCATGGGATTTATGCCCCAGTGCATATCTGCAAAGTTAGCTCACCTAACAATTAAAGCAGTGGAAACCCCTCAATATAATGTCAAGTGTCAGATTAACCTTCCAGTTTCAAAAATTGCTTTCCCCCCTGCTTAGCACTTTTGGTCTCTGCTTAACATCAAGCAAACATGGTTGGCTTTGTTTCCCATGTGTGCACACTACCAGTAAAAGTCATAACAGGAATTGACAGGAAATCATCATTTATCATTACTCTGCTTTTGGTATTAGACATGTCTGGCATTAGAGGGGATGATGCCCAGCTTAGGGTACAAAGGTGGGGTGCTCAGGAGTCCAGGAAATTTATTGGACCCATGGTAAAGTGCCACAGCCAAAGCCTCTGCAGTGGGACTATTCTGGCTCCCAGTACAAGTCTGAGGCTAGGAATAATTTGGCTTAGGCAGTATCCAGAGTGCCTGGCATCCCACACACTGGGAAACAGTATAGACACCACTTCCATGACCTACAAAGGTACAAGAGGGATACACTTAACCAGTAGTTGATGGAGTTGAGTTTCAAACTGATGACATCTCACAGTTTTGTAAGTATGCTAATAAAGAGGATTTTTAATACATAGAAAGAGAATGTTTAATACATAGAAAGCTAAATTCTAGACTTTTATGCATAATGCTCTTCTTTTCTTTCTTTCTTTTCTTTTCTTTTCACAGCTAATGCAGACTCATGCTGAATGTCTGGAGAGATTAAGGGAAGCAAATGATATGTATGCAGCACAACAGAAATATTATTACAGCTGTAAATGTTAATGATAGATTTTTCTGTAGAAAAAATAAAAGAACCAACAAACTTGTAGAACAAACAAAAGGCCGATCAGGAGGATGTGACCACAATCCAAAAAGACTGTCTGAACTTCCAAAATGGTGAAGACACTCTTTATTTGCAACCAATGTGATAAAATAATAAAATAATCCACAAAACAAGTGCTTTCATCTCTGAATTCGGAGACTTTATCAAGTTAAATTAAATCATACACTGAGATCCATTTTAAATACACATGCCCACAATCTAAGCCAATCAAAACACATTTCTCATGAATAAACATGAGCACATAACATTCAAATATACACGCCCATTGTGTTAAAGCAATGCAGCTTTTAAGCATACTAAAAATTTAAAAAAATATATATATAATATACAATATATTACCTTAAAACATATTTTAATTAATACCTTATTGCTAATAAAACATTATAAAATATAAGGTAAAACAAGAAACATCATAAATAAATAAATATAAACAAATGCAATATAAATGCAATATAAAAAACACCCACTGGGAACACTCAACCAGAACAAGAGAAACTACTGTGTATATACAAAAACAGCTATATGTTAAAAAATATATATTAAAATTTTTTTATAAATAGCTAATTATTAAACCTACAAAATGTTTTTAATGTATATTAGAATAAATATTTGAACATACAGGAATACACATCTAATATTACCTGTAAGGAAATATAAATGGATATGTACATAATTAAAATCAACCCTTCCATACTACAGTCTAATGAAGTCACTGCCCATATATAATAAAGAAGTTACTACCCATATATAATAAAAAAACATACTATCATCTCTCTAGTGCTTTCAATTTAAGAAAACAAATAATAGAAACAGTCTTATTCAAACCTGGCCATTGCAAACCATTAGTTTTAAGTTGCCATAATGTTTCACTCTTCTCAAGAAGTAATGGCCATGGTCCACCCCTCGGGTTGTGCTCCAATGGTTCAATCACTACAAATTTGAAACTATGACCAACACATTCGGCACATAATCTTATGTCTCTCAAATGTTCGTAAATGTGACTTTTCAATTTTCTCTCTGTCTTCCTAATGTAAAAACATGTGCATTTACAGCAAAAAGCACAATATACCACTCTTTCCATTTGACAATTACAGCTTTTCTTTAAAAGTATTTTAACACCATTTATAATAAAGGTAGACCCTTCAAGTATATAATCACAGTACTTACATAAACCACATTTTTTCATAGATCCTCTAAACCATGTGTGACTGCCATATTCAAAAATATTCTTAAGGGATTGACCTTTCCTGTAAACAACCAAGGATTTTTTGCCAATACATTGTTTTACTTCACCACATGAGGACAGAATAAACCAATTTTTTAATAAAATGTCCACAATTTCCCTACTCTCCAAATTATAGGTTGTAATAAAAGCTGATTGGAAGCTAGGATCGTTATTTCCATTGTGAATACCCATACTTTGCATTCCATAATTCCCATTGGGCAACAACGTGACCCCCTCACCACTATTATTCATTCCAATGAGAGATAACATATCATCACCAGTTAAGATAGCACAAAGTAAACCTCTCTCTCTTATTTATGACTTCCAACATGAGGTTATTCACCAGTTCAAAAGGATAATCTCTTTTCAAGAACATATTTTTTAATAGTCCACATTCAGTGAGGAATGACTCAAAACATGAAACCATTCGGGCAGCCCTCGTGAACTGTCCCTTCACCACCCTTCTCTTCTGCCTATATGGGTGGGAACTATCAAAATGCAATAAGCTATTAGAGTAGGTTTCTTTGCGGTAAATCTCAGAAACATATTTTCTCAATGCATAATCTTTTCGTAATCTAACATCAAAATAAGCAATCTCATCTACACTGATTGAATGTGTGAATTTCAGAAAACTTGTCGAATTATTAATATAATTAAAAAAATCAACAATCAACTGCTCAGTCCCATCCCAAAATATAAAAATATCATCCAAAAACCTTAATATATTTTACAGTGGTTATGAAAGGGAGAATTAAAAAGAAAATTCTTCTCCCGCTGTAACATAACAATATTAGCGTAAAGCCCCCCACAAGGGGAGCCCATTGCTATGCCCACAACCTGGATGAAGTATTCTTTTTTAAAATAAATACAATTGTTCTTTAGGACTAAATTAAACAATTGCTCATACACATTGATGTTAGGCTGAGACACACCTTTTTCAAAGAAATATTCACAAATCCACTCAACCCCAGTGCCATGGGGAATAGAGGTATACAAGTCTTTAACATCAATAATGATAAACAAACCCATATCCAAGAACTCGATACTACTAATCCAGTGCAAGAAGTCCCATGAATCCTTACAAAGGTTTGGTTCCTCAGACACCAAAGGTTTCAATTTAACATCCAAAAACCTAGCAAAGGGTTATGTAATGGACCCCCTACCATTCACAACTGGACACATGGGGGGATCAGAAACATTCTTATGAATTTTGGGCAGTCCAAACATACAAGGAATTTTTGGATGGGCAACCAATAAGAAATTGTACTCATCAATAGAAATGGAACCATCGATGAACAAATCCTTTAACTCATCTCTAATCTTATTATAAGTACCACTGAGTTCATTCAGAGAAATTTTTTCATATGCAACTCTATCCAAAATTGTCCCCATTCTTACATTGTAATCGCATAGGTCCATAATCACAATCCCCCCAACCTTATCAGGTTTAATCAGTCTCACTTCCTTATTATTCTTCAAATCAATTAAGCCTTCAGTTTCACCATCACTTAAGTTCATTTGACATGTTTTTCTCTGTAGGTTCCTCAAATCAATTTCACATAGTTTTTTTAAAAACCAGAATAGAGGGATGAACAGGTGGATTATAGGTACTAGATATATGTAAGGGGTTGCTAAAATGTTCCACTGATTTAAATAAAACATTGAGGTTTAATTTTCTTATAAACTGTTTCAAATCAACTAATGTTTGAGCTAAATTATAATTTCTAAAAGGAAAAAAGTCAAACCTTTTGCAAGCAAATCACAAACATTAACATCAATGTTCATGGTAGAATAATTAAAAATATTAAAGTTACCACTGGAGTTTTTAAAAACACAACATTTATCAGATACTTGCCCCATTAGGACTAATTCCACCCCAATATCCCCCCCCTCCCTCCCCTCTGATAATTCGAATGACCCCTCCACCCTCTGTTTACAGAGAATGTTCCTGGACCCTGATTGTTCTGATTGTTCTGGTTGTATCTGGCCCTCAGTCTCTCGGATCTCCTCAATGGAGGAAAATTCTCCTGGTCTAAAAAAGAGTCTTGATTGTTTCAGGGTAAAGAGTTCATGTTTGAATCAATATTTATATTCCATACTTGCAACCTAGGAGGCAGGCCATAGTAGGCCATATTTGCATTATATTGGGCCCTATCCCTCTCAATTTTATTCATTTTTCTGTTTTTAATAGACACCATTTCCTGCTCAATACTTTTGAAAATCCGATTATAATCAAAAATGTTCTCCTCATGTGCAGTATCATGTGTAACTTTAGTGTCCAATTCAGTCACTTCTTTAATTAATCCAGTCAATAGAATATCATTATGTTTGACCACCAGCTCCATATACTCAGAGCCATGGCGGTCAAACATAGAAAGAAGCTCCTTGTGTAAAAGAGAATTTGCTACTAAACCAGTAGGGAAGCGCCACATATGCATCCCCTTCTGTACAAGTCTCAATTGCAGACATTCCTTAAAATAAGCATTATCCAACTGCACTTTTTTATTTTTAACAATAAATGGTCCAGTTTTTGTAAATTGTAATTATATGAAGAAACACTTACATTTCCGCCTGTAGAAAAGGCAAGATTCTGTCCCAGCCAGTCATTCACATTAATGGGACCATTTGTAAGCATATTTGGATTCCTTAACATGTCTCTGTGAGCATTATGTCCCACAATATTCATGCTAGTGTTTGAATGCTGATTCAAAGGGCTTGTACTAGAAGCAGTCATAATATCTGACCATCCTCCATGCCACTGATTACCAGGAACATTACTGCTCTCAATTCCTTTACCTCTTGTGTTCAAATTTGCATTTTCAACACCCAAAAAGTGTTGACGAGAGCTCTCACCTTCTCCTTGATTAGCTACAACAGTCAGCACTTCCTGACTTCATCCTCCATTTGGAGCTGACATCATCTGGGCATGCTCAATGTGGTCCAAACTCTGTGAAATTCTTTCCAAAGGTTCATAGGTTCATAGGTAGATACAATCACTACAAATTTGAAACTATGACCGACACATTTGGCACAGTGTTTGGCTAATGAATTAGAGTCCTTTTTTAATCTTATGTCTGTCAAATGTAAGTAAACGCGACTTTTCAATTTTATCTCTGTCTTCCCAATGTAAAAACAGGGGCATTTGCAGCAAAAAGCACAATGTACCACTCTTTCCATTTGATAATTGCAGTTTTTCTTTAAAAGTACCTTAACACCATTTATAATAAAGGTAGACCTTTCAAGTATATAATCACAGCACTTACATAAACCACATTATAGATTTTTCTGTATTCTATACAGTAGTAGCAAAGAAAGCATGCATATCCTAACTGTAAAAGCAAATACGCATTCATAAGTCTGTAGCACAAATCAACTTTAGAAGTGAAATCTAAGACTGTAGTCAGAGGTTGTGAGTTTAAATACCGTGAGTAGCAACTATACAATACTGCATTTCCTTCATAATATTACATGAATAAAACTCTACACAAGTGGGGTAAATGCCCTGATGTTAACTGCAATCAGTATAGTTGGACCAAGCATATATATATAATATATGTGCATTGCAAGGATTACTTCAAGCTATCCATAATTATATTTTGTAGTTGATAGTATATATACTTAATATAATAGCTCAAATTAAATAGTTGTAGAATTGTGATTGCATTGCATGTCACATATGATGGTACTAATTTTATCTTTTTTTTTTTCCTCTCACCCCAACCCTTATCTCTTTTTTTGTTTTCTATTATGTGTTGTCAAAATGTCTCCATTTCATTCATCTGTAACAAATCACTAAATGCTTCACAACACAGAGAGGTAGGCCAGCCCCTGTGGGTCAACATGCCCTGACACCTGCTGCTCCAGCACTGATGACAAGCACATCTGAGATCCAATCTGACAGCACTGCTTCTGCTGCCCCTGCACTACATGTACCCTCAGGTATCACTGTCCTGGCAGCTGGTGATGTGGTACCTTCTGGGAATAGTGGTGGAGGTGGTGATTTCATCACCCACCAGGAGACACCAGAGTTGGTATGTAGGATTGTGTACTGCACCACTGGTTTATGTCTATGCCAGATGGAAAGGCTGTTGTCCTTCATGGTCCATAGGAGGAGAAGATGTTAAGCACTCCACCACCAGCAGAGTAAGGGGACAGTGATGACAGTCCTCTGGGTGACAACTAGATTCTGTGTCCATGTTTGACGGGTTGAACTTGCATTTCCCCTCCCTCACCCAAATCATGTTGTCCCCCAACCTTTTGTATCACTCACCATCCCAGTGTCATGTCTTGTTTACTTTGTTTCTTTGCATTTGCTTCCTCACTTGCCCAACTTACCTGACACACAAATACAAACGTCACTTACCCAGCATTCCTCTCTTACTGAATAAAAAAAAATGTATACCTGTCCTGCAGAAAAAAATACCACCTCATTCAGAGCTCTCCATTTTACACACGTGTCTTCTTGACAAACTTGATTTGGTCCAATTGGCTATATAACATAATTGCACTGTTGTCACCCCTTTTTGTGGAGGTGACAGTCCAAGTTCAGTTAATATTCTGTACGTATTTTCAGTTTACACTCTTAAGGAAATAGACAGCTATGGTTCTTTCCTGCCACCCTCCTGCACATTCCTGTATTTCTTTCCCTTTGTTTTCCCCCTGCTTGCTCCGCATTTTACCCCTTTCCTATCTTACTCATTTTAACACTTATAATCTGGTCAAAAAAATAGGATCACAAATGACACACATAACTAACAAAAACAAAAGCACAAAGTTTGGCATTGTGCATCAATGCCAAGTGATGAACAGCTCTTCAATAGTGCAGTTTACCTCTGTGCAATATCAGGTAAACACACCGCACTAAGGTAAAAAACAGTAACACATGGTGAATGTAGTATAATAAATAATTTCATTGCATTATCACTATTTATTTAAAGTATTGCATACACCTGGATTCAAACCAAGTATAATTTGAGCTAAACACAAAATGGCTCAGTGCATTTTCACCTGTTGAACAGAGTCAACTAAGCAGCAGGCATGTTTCATACACTCATTACTAACTCTCATAATTTTACAAAAGTCTCATCTTTATGCACTGCTTAACTATGCATAAATAGGGAGAGCAGTAGAAATGTATATCCTGCATGCATAAACACTTTGCTAGCCATTGAGCAAACCTCCTGCTCTCTGTTGCATGATACAAAGTAAATAATAAAATGTATTAATTTTGTTTACTGTCCATATAGTTTTCATGCCATGAAACATGCAGAAACATAAAAAATGAAGGTCTTATCTAAGAATATGTCCCAAATTTACAATGCAGCCATGTGTTACCTCTCCCATGTACTGCAACCCTGGTCTCTCAGTACTTCTTGACAAATATATCAACTGCACTACATGCATTGTTAACAAATGTGTGATATGCCATGCACATCTTTAGAATGACATTACACATTCAGATTTTCTAATACTTGCAGTAATGTGGACACCTGTTTGCATATAGTTTATAAAGCTGTCTCTTAAACTATACCTGCACATGGGAACAAAACCACCACATACTACTCACTTCACACTCATCAATCTGGTAACATGAAGAACTTGAACTATCTTGACAGTTGAATATACCTATACATCCATTTCATGCAGGCCTCCAGACATCTTCTCTCCAACATCCAGTGCTGATGTCATCCACCATAAGTTGTCCTGCAGCCTTTTAAAAGTCAGACTTCAGCTATGGTCCTTGTGTAAAGTACTGTGTTCTCTAGTTGTTTGTGCACTTGCTTGACATTACAGACAACATTTTACAACAGCATGTGAGAAACAGCTATTACTAATTTCTCCTCATAAAATTCTGCTGATGTCAACTGCTATAGCTGATTTGCAGATATGCAGTATTCCCATCAGTGTAGGGTCAGAGACTGGACTGTAGGCAAGGCAGAAGTCACCTCATCATATATGATACAGAGTACAGTGACAGGGTTCTCAGTCTATCCACAAACATCATGGTATGGCATGGCAATGTTTGTAAGCCCTGTGCTTTCTTGGTAAGAAACCCCTTTGGTCTCTCCAGCTGCTACAAGTGTCAGGTGAGGTACATGAAAAAGGGAGCATTATACTCTATTAGTATTCTGAGGTGGTTCAAGCGCAGTGCTGTTACATCATCCTCAGAGCTGGATATGATGGCTTGACTTACAAGGTGCACAATGTAGCCTTTCCATACCACTGTGGACACTTGGTGGCTGAAGTTCAGATTGCTATCTATATGTGTTCCCAGGTCTTGCAGTACTGGGTTTCAGCATAGGTGGAGTGTTGTGAATACTGCAATTAGTAGGGAATTCCACATTACAGATGACCATAATAATGACGCATTTTTGCATTTATGAGTAGACCATGTGGCATTTGCACCAATCATTTGTCTGTGTTAGCCCCTCCTGTAGTATGCTATCATCATTGGTGGACTCGATAATTGTACCCAATATGCAAGAATCAGCAAACTTAGTGAGCCAAAGGCCGTATACTTTAGCCTGGATTGTTGAGAAATAGATTGCAAACAGTAAAGGGACAAGCACAGATCCTTGAGGTATGCCACTGGTGACAGCTCTCCTGGTAGAGGTTGATTCACCAACTTTCACAGTATGTGTTCTGTTGACAAGCAAATTGGTTAACCATCTAGTGACATAAGGGTTAATCCCAAGTTGGGAAGTTTCTCAATGATACCTGAATAAGGGATTCAGTCTAGTCCTAGAGCAGATCAAGACAGGCAGTATGCACTGTCGTATCTTCATCCAGGCCCTTCACACAGAATCAATGGGTTGTGGTAACATCACAGATTGCCTATAGCTTGACTCAGAACATACACCTATCTGACATGGTTGGATGCACACTTGAACACACCCTCCATATGGTCTATGCTCCCATAAAAGGGTGTACATCAACATGCATTCATCTGAGTTTGGAGGGCACAGCACATGATACATGCATGTATAGACACATCCTGGCTCTCTTCATCTGCAAGGTAGATCAACATATCATCACAAACCTTTTCTAAATGGACACTATTACTATCCCAATTGTGTGCAGCAGACACGGGTCTTAATGCTACATTCATGTCTGTTACATTTGTTAGATGTCCTCAAAGAGGCCATAGAGGGCATACATGATGACAGCACTATAATCCTGTGGAACTTGACCAGGCCAAGGCATTTGACAGAAATCCACACACAGATGCATGTGTGATACCTGTTCTGTTGATGCACTCAGTACATACATAGCTGTTTGGCAACATTGATGGCATGGATTATGTTTGTGATAGTCTGGATTTTGCCATATATATCTGCCATGCACAGTAGTCAAATATCCTGTAGTGACCCTAATGTCCATACAGGTATAGCAGTGTCCCTCCTAACACCTCCAGTAAATGTTACAGTGCCAGGAAAGTGTGCTTGATTGCTCTCATATAATGGTGACAAGTCATAATAGTTGTACAACTGTGTTTGTGCAGAACCATATCTGATCACTCAGAATCACATATGTTGTGTCAGAGACATGCAATTACTGGTGGCATTATTCTGATATTGTCCATAATTGTGCACACTTCTTTTACTGTTGTCCATGAAGCTGTAACTGTGTCCCACTTCTTTGAGACATCTGATGACATTACACTCATATTCAGACAAATCAGTTTGCAGATCTTCACAATATATACCCAACCCCAGTTGTATATAACATCCCTGATAGATATCCTCTACATTGTTCATGTCAGGATACTTATCTCACAAAGACATCTTCTCCTTTGTTATGTCACCTTGTGTAACACTCACATAATATACAATTTCACTCTGCAGTCTGTACTGTACCATACTGATATGTGATTAGTGTCCCTGCTACAACTGTCTTCCATTGTCATGCCCTTATCTGCTGTACATTAGTATGTTTCAACAGTCCTATTTCCCTGTGTTCATTCCTACTATTCATCTGTGTGTCCCTGTTCAATACACACACTTCCCTTGACTGTTTATTTTAAATTGCAGTCCATCTACACTTACAGATAATTTACACAACATTTGTATAGAATGCCTGGAATGGGATTTCGCAATACTCCACATGGCATACACTGTCCTTTACTGTGCTTGGACCATATACATTACTATATGTTAAATCCTAGTAATCATTGTGGGATTCTGTGCAATCCTGCTAACCCAGTTTACTCTACTGTAAATATGTTTGCTATCCGTGTTGCTTTATATGGTTTCCTGGTTGGCAACACTGTTGCCAGCCAGCTTGTTTATGTTTTTTTTTAATTTCTCCAAGTCTTTTGGGTTTGTAATACCATCATGAAATTAGCATTGTTTCAATCTTTGATGTCAGCCAGAAGTGCTCTTCACAGTACCCACAGTGTGCCCAGTAATGAGTACTGCAATTTTGTATGGGCTTACATGTATTGGTAACATGTCTAAATATGATTGTAGATTCTTTTTTATAAGACCCTTTCTCCTATTTGTATGGAAACTTTCTGGGTATCTTTCTACCACATTGCTCTCATTTATGCCTGCATATCCTGATATTTTATGACTTTGTGTCTATCTGTACATGACACACTGTAGTCACTGGGTGTGGTGATTTCAATGAGAATAGAAATGTGGACACAGAGTTTTCTATTATAAAAAATGTTCATGGTGATTTTAGCGTGTATAATTATTCTGATATGAATATCAATTCATGCACAATCAACTTGCTTGCAAAAGGAATTACTTTTGTACCAACAAAATACTTTAATTATACTAACACTATGACTGATTTAAAGCTATATCTAAGAAAGCTTAATTTTTCATTGTTGTATCAAAGAGAAGTGTTAAACAACAATCATAGTAATATGTATAACATTAGCTCTATATTCAGCCCCCCCACCCCAAACTTCAAATGAATGAAAAACTGTGTGAACTTGACTTAAAATCTTTACACACACACACAGAGTTGGATTAAATTTAAATTTAAATGATCAGGAAACATTTCTTTTGAAAGAGTTGTGAAATGCCAACATAATAGTTATGAAACCTGATAAGGGGGGTCTGTAATAATGAGCACAGATAAATACACAGAAACATTTATGAATTTATTGTATAGCGATACGTATGAAGAAGTGTCCTTGAATCAATTGAATGGGGCATATAAAAACATACAATCCCAATTGAGTGACTTTTTTAGAACAAAGATTAGACATTTCATTGTATAATTATTTAACTGTGACATCTCCTAGGGTATCAGTTTTCTTTGGTAAGCCAAAAAGTCATAAAAATATTAACAACCCTCCGATGAGGCCACTAGTACATAAGAGAAGGTCTATAACATCAGCCTGGTCCCAATATGTAGACCATGAGCTGAAAAAAGTGTTACAAAAAGAAATTCAAATCTGTAAAGATTCATGGACTTTCTTAGCCAACATAAATGAAATTCAGTTAGATCCAGATGACATCTTAGTGACTGTAGATGTCAATGACTTATATACAGTAATACCCAAGGAAGAAGGGCTAGAATGGACTAATGAAATACTGTTACAACATAAAGTACCGCATGTAACAGCAATACTTATTTTAGACCTTCTAGAATTGATACTTAACAATAATTTTATTAGTTTTAACCATAAATATTTCTTGTAGAAGAGAGGTATAGCTATGGGCTCGCCTTACAGGGGAGCCTATGCTAATACCATAATGACTTACTGGGAGAAGAATTTTGTATTTAATACTAAGTACAGGACCCACCTTAAAAACTATCATAGGTTCCACAATGACATAAGTATAATATGGAATGGACCTATGAGTCTACTGGAAGAATTCCTGTCATATATTAATACTACAACTACATTTTTAAAATTCACATTGAAAATTGATACTGAACATATGGATTATTTGGATGTACATTTATTTAAAGATTATACATGCAATAAATATGCTGCTAATATATACAGGAAGCTCATCAGAAAAAATCTGTGGTTAAAGCTCAGTTAGGGTGGTTCGAATGGTTTCTAAAATGGACGACTTAATTCATCAATGCAATACTTTACGACTTATGTTCATTCAATGAGCCTACCCAGTAGACCTACTAGATGATTTAGTTCCAGAAGTACAAAGTAAAAGAATGAGAGTTTTTTAAACCCATTTTAAGTAGTAATGATCAACTTATTAGTTTAGCAACAGAGGAAGAACTTTCCCTTTCTCCTATGCAAGACAGAAATGAGATTGTGACACATGACACTGTCAAAAAACAGACAGACTATACAAAAGCTTTAGTTATTACTTTTAGCATGGATCATAATGTCTTAATTTCCATATTACAGAAAAACTGGACCATCTTGTTAGATAACCCTTATGTTAGACAACATGTATGTGACAAACCAGTCATTGTATATAAAAAAGGCTTGAGCTTTAAAGATTTGTTAAAGAAAGGACAAGCTATTGCTATAATAATAAATGTTTAAATGTGGTGCATGTACATGGTGTAACAAAATAAGAGAAATAGATTATTTCACTATAAGAAATTATAAGTATGAGTTAAAAGGAAAGTACAATTGTAACTCTAAAGCAGTGGTCTACCTGGCACACTCCAGTTCATGCATCACATTTTATATAGGAAAAACAGAGAGAAAGATTAGCCAAAGAATTTATGAGTATGAATATGCCATAAGAAAATTCAACATAAATAATGCCTTATCTAAACATATTATGGAATTTCCAAGCCATAAGTTCTACTTTATTATCATTGACCGTGTACTTATAAATATCAACCAACCATAGGGACTGCAACTAGAATTAAAGGAATTAAAATGGCAGCTTCAGCTACAAGCAGACTCATGGCCAGGTATAAATGAATGTACCTCAATTTCTGCAGTGTTAAAATTAAAGGCTTTAGAAAGAAAGAAATTATAAAGATCAAATAGCAAGGTTTTTTAGTATAATTATATGAATAAATATCTAGCAGATTTTAAACTGCAAGGAATTTTAAGAAATATGTACTTACATGTTGTATATGTATTTATAATTCAACTTTATTATGGTAGAGATGGTCCCCGGGATTCATGAAGCTTGCACCAGGCGCAGGCGTAGCGTAAATGGTATAATGCCAAATATGGCCGCCGAGCGATTCAGGTACGAT
Source organism: Protopterus annectens (assembly GCF_019279795.1). NCBI lineage: Eukaryota > Metazoa > Chordata > Ceratodontiformes > Protopteridae > Protopterus > Protopterus annectens. Next base: position 439,187,282 of record NC_056734.1, on the reverse strand, counting down.
CCAATTCCATGTGCACTACCAGCATACGCCAGATCTGCGCAGCCCTCGGCTCAGGTATGCTAATCACCCCATGCACAGTACTGCACCATGCAAATGAAGGTAAATAGCGATTCATTAAGTGGTGCAGGCATAGTGTAAGCCCACAGAAATGTAAACCAAAAAAAAACAGTTTACATTTTGCCAAACAGAACATCGGAGCTATGAAAGCGGACCAGACTCATGTATTACAAAGTTAACATATTCCACTGGCTAAATATGCAGCCAATGGCATAAGAAAAGATGCACACCACCTAAAAAACAACATTTAATGTCATGTCCACAGTAACACAAAGTACAACCGCAGGGCATGTGTGCGCAAACGGGAGCACAAGGAAAATATATACAAATGTCATCAAATCACAATGTAATACAAATCATGATTTCATCATAATACTCAGTGGTATGCATGGTACACCACAACCAAGCTGCAAGGGTTGCTAAGGGTCTGTGACAGTGTTTGGCACGGTAACTATGAATTAGTAGTCAATGCTATGCAAATGAGGCAAGTAATAGTGAATCGCAAATGTCCCGCCGGACTAAGGATGTACCATACGGCGCAGCGCTACAACACTGAGGAGTGGTTTGGAGGTATACATGACATCAGCAGTGAGGTGTGCCACCGTTGCTGCAAGCACATTGGAGCAATGCAAATCCGGGCTGCCCATTGCTAAGCAAAGCCACAGGATAGGGGTGGGGATGTAGGTATAGCATCGTTTAGCTAAGAGCACATATGGTGCCCAGAAGTGCAAGTATACGTGGATGAAAACGTGCCAGAAACCCGGTAAGCGGACGCACGCGCCACGCACCATAGCTCAAACAGGAAGGTTAGGGGAAGAAAATAAGGAAATGCCGCAGTAGGGTAATTGGAGTACAACTGAGCAATTAACACCTATTAACTCACAGTGGGCAATCGACGGCAGCTAACAAGTCTGCTTGCAGCAACCTGCAGAACACGATAGGGGAGGTGTCGGATTGCAAAGAAAAGAGAACTGTCATAGCAAAGCAAAGCAAACCTGCAGTAGATCGGCCATAGAACACATTTCACAAGATAAGCCAGGTGTTGGAAAGTACAAAAGAAAGCAGGCTGCTGGATGCATGCCAGAAAATGGGAGGTGAAATGTTAAGAAATGTTAAGAGAAGGTCAAGAGGTAATCCACAGCAGCTAAATGTAATTCAACACCAAAGGCACCACAATAGCAGTCCCTGTGGTAAAACACATAAGATACCCTGTAGCGCCGATTGTACATACACACCCTATGACATCATCAGTGTTCAAAGCACAATAGTATAAAGTGTGAAGGGACCTCACACACACCTGTGTATTCCCAAACACTGCACCATCGGTGTAAACAGACGCGGAACTTTTACAATGTACATGTTGGGAGCTGCCATAGCTGTGATTCATCACCATGTGTTAGGGACTGAAGGTGTTGTGGAGGATGATGCTGACAACCACCGCAAGCCCCGGAGGAGGAGGAAAAGAGTGTTCAGACCAAGGGTAACCTACTAGGGGCTACATGATCTGGAGATAGTAGATTGTTACAGGGTGGACAGGGACATCTTACAGCAAATAGATGAGCTGTGCCAGCCATGCCTGAGATCCAGAAACAACAGAGGGGAACCCATCCCAGTGGACACGAAGGTATGTGTAAGCTTGAGAATACTAGCCACGGGTACCTTTCAAAGGCCAACTGGAGATATAATGGGGATCTCACAGGCATCAACATCCAGGGTACTACACCAGTTTCTGGATGCCATGTTACCACATACCAATGAGCATATATACTTCCCTCGAACTCAGGAGGGGTTGGCCAGCAATATACGTCTCTTTCACCATGTGGCACACTACCTGGGGGTACTGGGTGCGATAGACTGCACGCACATACATATCAAGTCACCACCCAGTGAGCATTGTAGGCACGACATAAACCGCAAGGGATACCACTCCATCAACTGCCAGGTCATGTGCAATGCCCAGGGCATTATCATAGATGTGTGTGCTGGCAGCCCTGGAAGCTTCCATGACTCCCACATCTGGCATGCCTCACAGCTGTATCAGGTATTTGTCAGGAGGGACATTCCACATGGAGCTGTGGATGATGACTCCCATCAGAAATGCACACACACCCATGCAAGAACGCCATAATGAGGCACACGCACAAACCAGAATCATCATAGAGCGTGTGTTTGGGATGCTGAAATCAGGGTTCCATTGCTTGGACATATCTGGTGGAGCCTTGCAGTACTCTACAGGCACGTGTAACCACATCTTCATAGTATGTGCCATGCTACATAATATGATCCTGCGGAAACAGCTGCTGCAGGGACATAAGGTTGAAGGCCCTCACAGCCCACCACAATTGCCAAGGCCATCACAGGCACAGAGGGATTCAGACCATGAACACCCTGTGCCAGCCCCCAGTAGGCAGACGGAGGCATGCCCAATATGCCCATGCCTTAGCAAAGAGGGAAAGTATAGCACATACACTGACAGTGTAGGACCCTATGGACTGACACACCTCTCCACCTGCACACACAGTAAACTGGATGGCACGCACATGATCACCTGTAAATTGTAATGTATAGGTGGCCTACTGTGTGAATCCTACATAGGCAGCCCTCAACCATTGCACACACAACAGCTATTGGAACAAGGAATGTCAACACCTGAACAGTACACGCACCTAACAGCATATGTTGATACTGTATGTATAGGTTCCTAGGTACATCGGTAGGTACATGCCCGATTGTCAGAGGCCATTCATCAACCGAGGCAAACAGTGTCTGCTGTCGCCACCACATCGATTAACCAACTGTCCCTCAGTGGAGCAGAGCCAATTGCGGGATCCATGTGTGTAATCACTGTTCCCCACACACTCTGCATGGATTCCCTGGTGTGTTAATGAGGGGCTCCATATAATGTAATCAGGGATGTAGTGGCAAAGCATGGGGAGTACCCATGACAGGTATCTGTCACCCTAGCATGCTCCACCTATGGTTGTGTGAAGGTGTAGCACATTATAGTGTGTGGCTCACTGTGACATACATTCCCAATGCTGGAGCACATCCATTAAACATCACTTGGACATACCATTAATAGGTGTCATCCATATGTAAATTAACTGAGTTACACATTTTATTGCAGTATGGAGTAACAGCCATAGTGCAGTCCACATACAAAACACCATAACACGTGTACAAATCCCAGATGCCCAAGTGGTAAATGCACTGACTGTCATGCATGTTCCCGGTTCCACGTCCTGCAAGGGACGTTACGTAATCCTGAAGGCAATAGTAATGAATGTTGGATGCAGGTCTTCAGATCAGGTTTAGCACATGTTAGTGGGTTTATGCGTTGGCAAGTGCTGATAAGCGTCGTTTAAACATGACTATACGGATATGAGCGAAACAGGGCTAAGCTTTGCTGAATATCGCGCAGATCACAGTCAACGATGTCCAGAACAGGTGAAACTACCATTATTTACCCTTGTACTAATAGTGCCTGCTCTGAAGGGTAAAATGACCACTGCCAGGAGTAGAACACGCAATCATGTACACAATCACCTAACACTAAGTTACTTGAGATGCACCAACGGCAGGTGTGTATTGTGACAGGTTAAAACACAAACGTGCGGAGTCCAGGAAACAGTATACACCGCCATGTAAACAAAGAAAGGTGTGTTCTCCCTCTCTCTCTCTCTCTCTCTATATATATATATATATATATATATATATATATATATATATATATATATATATATATATATATAAAATAGAGAATGAAAGGGTGATAGAGAGATATATGTCGATATATACAGATTCACCTATATCTGCAAATATACAGATAGGTCAATGACATGTACACAACCATGGAGGTACAAATAAATAGGATACTGCCAACTATCAAATGTTTCACATACCGACACGTGTAATCACGAGGCTTAAAGACCGAAAGACCACAGTACTGGAACACTAGAACCGTGAGTAATATTATCACGATTTTAAGGGACATTTAGTTATCGCTGCTGGTGCTGCGGTCCAGGTAGGTACTGTGTTCAACTGTGTTTGTGATTGCTGTAGTCTGTGTCAGTGTGTGTTGAAGGTGCTGTGTGCATTTCCATGGGACTGTAATGTGTGTGTGTGTGTGTGTGTGTGTGTGTGTGTGTGTGTGTGTGTGTGTGTGTGTGTGTGTGTATGTGTGTGTGTGTGTGTGTGTGTGTGTGTGTGTGTGTGTGTGTGTGTGTGTGTGTGTGTGTGTTTGCATCGTGTGTCTGTTAGTGCTAACTCGGATGTAGATCATTACGGTAGGTGTGGTCATAGCTGGCCGTAGGCATATGGTTACCACCTGTCCCACTTTAAGAGGGACAGCCCCTCCCTGGGCAGTTGTGTCCTGACAAAAATTATTAAAAATGCAAATGTCCGAGATTGTAGGACATAATTATGTCTCATATATTAGGTAATAGTTGCATTAAATAGTTATTCCTGTATCTAAAATACGTAAATGTTAGAAGAAACATGATAAGTAGCTAAAGTGCTACAAGAATAAGTATGTATTTAGGATAAAAGTACGTTCTATCCTGTGTACTGACTATGGGTATGTGTCGGCCTGTAAACACCGATGTGTGTCCTTTGTGTGACATTTGTCCCACTATAGCCATTTGAAAAGGTGGCAACCCATGTCAAAGAGGTTCAGTCACCAACACAACTGCAATGAGTGCAAATATCTGTGACAGAAATATACGAGACAGCTGTCATTTAGTAACATTCCCTTACATATCGATGTATTTCCAGAGGTATTGAAGTATCAACCTCACCTGCATGCTATATAGGAACCAATTAACAATGGCTCAATGTATAAGCCCACAACAACCATAGTTTTAGTCTACTAAATGATAGGTCTTCAATTAGGGAAGGAGCCCACACACATATATATATGGAATATGTAGAAATGCAGTCCCCACAAACCTGTATATGCTATGTACAAGCACCTACATCTCCCCCACACCCTAAACAATTGCAATACAGACTGTAATAACATCACAAACATCCACTCACTCAATTACATCTGCAGAAGCGTTAACATACCTTGTAAGAGACACATTTGTAATGGCGCCATGTGAAATCATAGCTGTTGTATAATGGAACAGACGGCGATGTTACTTGTTTTGTTTGCAATAGTCCCTTATCAGACGGTTGAGATGACAGGTACACTCACATGTAGAACCACATACTCTAGCCGTCACACACAATCCACGGGGGACATGAATTCAAAATATCCGTGTCTCTTCAAATAGCAGTTGCAATTCCTCACAAGAAAACATATACAGGCCGTCTCCCCAAAGGTAGGGCAAAAGGGCAACGCCCAAGTGTAGAATTCAATTATACCCCACTGTTGCTGTGTAATTGGTGAATGGAGTAGCTGCACAGCTGATGTGCATGTAATAATTTACTCAGGAACACCAATTGGTGGCAGGATACCAAGTTACAGGTATCTACGTATATAAGGATGCCTTGCCATACATTCAAACTGTATGCTCATACCATAGAACTGTTTAAACAGTAAAGGTGTAAGAGAGATATGTAGAACACACAGTATGTTAGTGTATGTAGAGCCTGTTTTGTATTAATTAAAGTGTACGCAATGCATAAAGTGGGAAAAGGTATTATGTAGTGATGTCTTGTTGAGCATAGTAATGCTTGTAGAAATTGTGTGTCCTGCTGTGGGCCACAAGGTAAACATCTCATACACCATAAGGGATGCTACATGAGGGCTTTAAACACAACAATTCCACACCACCCACTGTAAGTGGTAGGGTTTGTCCAACAAGTACGTGCAATAGCAGGGGATAGTATATGTTGATATACTGTCACAGTAGGCATGTGTATGGGCATATAACAAGAATAACATGCCTAAGGTGGTCCTGCTGTGCAAGTATGCTTTGCATTATGGGATAATGTTAAAATATGTGTAATGTACAGTATTGTAGGTAGATATGTCAGATATTTTACACAACATAACTGTTATATCATGCAAACAAAAGGTATGTTTATTGGCATGTACAATACACAATAACAGGATACATATGGCTTATAGTCACGGGACACTGTAACAGCATGATAGCTAATTGAAATGGAAGAGCTACTCAATTATCCATGCACAAAGGACATGTAAGAGCTTCACAGGTTCATAGTTAGGTCCTATGCTGTCTGGCCAAGTCCATGTGTAAGCCCAACTACAGTGTTTTCACTGGCTGCACCTCCCTAGGGTAGTGTCCTGTGTCTGTGAACAGCAGAGCCATGTGTTACCTGCACCTGTGTACAGTACAGCCACTGCAGTGATCCCTGGCATACATGTGTGTCTCCCATCCACCCATCGAGGTATCTCATGAAGAGTGCTAGTGAGTGTCCCTTGATGTACATAAGAATCATGCTCCAAAGCATGGTGAGTGTCTGGTTCAGGAATGTATGCCTCAAGCACGTCCCACTCATCGTTGTGTTTGTGTACATATCCATGAGCATGTTGCTCTCAGTGGCTTTTGCTTATGTTGCTTATATGGACTATATCCATCAATATTGTTGTGGACATGGGCCCTGTATATTCAGCAGAGGCCACCCCTGAGTATGCAGTATGCAAATGTGTACAGTTGTGGTGTCTGTAGTTGTGCCACATACGTCATCCTTCGGAGGTCAATAATACTCATGGTGTGTTAATGTTGTGGTATGTAAAGCTGTTGCTGTTCTGTAAGGTACACCCCAAAAGGGGTGTTGTACCCTTGAACGTGTGTCATACTTCAGGAGTATAAAGGTACAAAGGGTGCCTTTGTTCCAGCTACAACCCCATTACAGATAAGGGTGGCCACGTAGAAGGATATCCACGCCACATTGGCAATATGGTTATCAAAGGAGTGGGTGCTATATATGTGTGCACTAAGATCCCGTATAATGTCACATGTATGTAGGGGACTACCACCTATGTGATAGTCAGTGGGTGATTGTTGTAATCCAAAGGGGATGTCTATGCACCTTGTGTCATGAAGCTTGAGGCCATGTTATCGACACCAGGTATCTGTCACAGTGACACCCTTATGGAGGGTGTCTGTATCAGCTGGTGGATCAATCATGGCTCCTTGTTTGCAGTCATCTGGAAACCTATTCAGGGAAAGTCCCTCTGTGATAGCCTGTACCTCAGGGAAGCATATACCGAACATGAGGGGCCCTATGACCGAGGACTGTGGTACGCCAAGTGTAACTAAATTACAGTAGGTACTATGGTATGCTACCCTCATTGTGTGGGTCCTGTCCGTGAGCCACTTTTCATAACACCTTGAGACGTAGGGGTCAATGTGCAGGTGGATGTGTATGTTGTCAATACCAGAATGGAGAATGGTGCTGAAAGCCAATGAGAGGACAATGTAGGCTGTGTGGACCCCCTTATCGTCATCAACTACCCTGGTAACTGTATCAAAGGAGTCCACCAGGTGTAGGAGCCATGGTCTGGCCCTAACAAATCCAACCTGGGTGGCATCAAAGGTCTGGAGCCCACCAATGTCTCTGTGAATGACTTCCTTGATGATGTACCCCATAGCCTTGCAGAACAGTCCAGTCAGGCATATAGGGCAACAATCCCTCTGGTTCATTGTGGCACCACCTGTGTGGAGTGTGATAAGTGTTGTTGTGCACCATTCAGGGGCCACAATGTCTGATAGAAGGCTATTAGTGAATCTGGTGGCCAAGTGGGGAGCCATGTCGTTCTGAGGTTTGTGTAACTCGCAGCCTGGGATGTTGGATAGTCACATGGAGTCTGTGTTCCAGGCCTTAGAGAGTGCAGGTTGGAACTGCGTAGTTGTGACCGCAGGGACTCTGCATTGTTCCTGTATAGATTTTGGCCCTGTAGGGAGTGAGAGGATGTAAAGTTAGCATTGAACCTATCTGCCAGGATGTTGCCAATATCAGTCGGTTCTGTAATGTTCCTGCCTAACTGCCGTATGTCAGAGCAGATGTGGGTATTGCCATCGAGTACTGACATACCTCCATAATGCTTTGTGGTAGTCCTTGGAATGTGTTGCAGTAATGTTTATGCAGCTTGCTTTGGAGAATATGATAAGGGATCCCGGATTCCTACTGAGGCTGACCAGTGAGCTACCCCACCCATGGGATTGTACTCCACTTTGCAACAGCCTCCACCTTTTGTTGTACATTATGTCCATGGAACTGAACCCGCAGAGTGGCGTCCGTTATCTGGTGGGTACCATCATGGCTTTGTTTGGGATAGCAATGATCCATGCAGTCATGTAAGTACTAATGAAGTGCACTGGTGTATGTTTCAGCGTTTGTAAGAACATTGTCCATCTGCATGGATGTCATGACATTTACTACCACTGTCATAAGACGTCTGAAGTAGGCCTTGTAGAAATCTTGTACTGTGTATTCTGTGAAGGGTGTGGTGCCGGGATGTGGATAACAAGGGTGATTAGCATACGCTCGGAAACTACCAACGAGGGGATAACCCCAGGTGTGGAACACCAGTCACATGCTGGTAATGTCCATGTCTAGGATATTGTTGGCCTTGGTGGTGGTGTGTATGGGTTGATCCAGCCGAGTGGAAATTATGAATCCCAGAAAGAGTTGGCCTAATGTGTCGGTACATGAGTAGGCATCCCAGTTAAGTGTGGGGTAGTGTCAGTCTCACATCAGTAGTTCCTGTCTGAACCCTACTGTCCAGTACACCAAGAAATGAGGGCCGGTAACCATGGGGTATGGTGTGGAATCTGTAGCAAGTTACAATGTGTATAGCAGTTCTGGCCACAGTTAGTTGCACGTGGATCACCTCTGATGCATTATGCTAAGTAACTAGCCTGAAGGTGTGTACATCCTTGTGAAATATGGACCCACCTCCGCCGTGGGTGTTCCGGTCTTGGTTACATGACTGAAAGGTGTGGTCTGCATATAATCTGTCAGTGCAGGTGTGCTTTCCAGAGCCTAGAGACAGGTCCCAGTCACTGCAGAGATATCAAAGTGATCCATTACAAGGAGTGCCTCGCCTGAGTGCATTAGAGATGAAGATGTCAAGCATTGAGTAACATTACCCCAGGTTTTGCTTGCCTGTTCCTGTTCTGGTGGTGAATATGTTATTGGAAACTGTCCAAGACAGGCAGTATAGGAGCAGCAAGAGCCTTACATGTTATCTGTAATCCCAGGGCCGACAGGTGCAGGCCATCTGTGCCAAAGCATCATGTTTTGTTGACTATGTCATTCAAAGCAGACAGATACTGGATGCCTGTGGAATGACAGCAGAAGCATAGGCAACTGTTGAAGTGAAACATTCAGTCATTGTACAGTGGTATCAGTCTCGATGAATGCAGAATGCTTCTCAGGGCTTGGGCGATACCTTCCTGGGCTACTAGACTGGAGAGCTATTGCATGTCCCTGTACATGTAGTCCAGGAAGTTACATCTCAGGGCAGTCACACTAATATGGAGAATGACAGTCAAATTGTACCTGGTGAGGTGTGGCATGGGTGCATAGGTTATGTTGCAGATCCTGTTACCCGACAGCCAGATGTAAACGACTATCACCTTGTATAGCCTGCTGAGTGGGACATCGGTGTGACCGCCTACAGAGTCACCTATGACTGGTGTGTTGGGTATGTTATAACACTCTATTGGCTGTGGTTGATGGGCAAACATGAGTCTGTGGGCTATAAGTAATTGATGTTGTGTTTGGTGATGGGGGCTGCCTCTGTTGCCTGCACAGAGAGTATTGAGAGGTTCTGCAAATGTCGTAGTCATACTATGTGTAGCCTGTGGTGGTGGACATCTAGTGAGACTTTGTGATGAGTGGGGTGTGTTGCAAATGTTTAATGTCCCCACATGAATGTCAGGTTCAGTCTGGGTTGGAGAGAGCATTACCCCCAGCATGGCTACATATGTGCATCTCCCACAGGCTGTAGTGTCGTATGCTGGGAGGTAAGCATTGACTGTGTACATGAGACAATTGCTCTATTGCCTCATGTTTGCCATATTCATCATATAGACAGGCAATAACACTGGTAAGTGACACTTGGACATGCCTGTATATTCAACCATGTCTCACAAGATATGTGAGGTACGTGTGCACAACAGCTGTTGTACTGTAGAAAAAAAGTCCAAGTAGCCACTACAACCAAACAAAATGAATCCAAAAGGCTACTAGCGGAATCTAGCATATCTATCAAGCATATCCTAGAAGCTAGGATAAGTGTTTGATAGGGATGGGAATTGTTCTATTCCATTTTTTTTGTTAATAATAGGTATACATATTAATTTTAATGGTGCAAAATATGTATTCATTTGTATATTTTCAATAATGTTTACTATAGGTCTCAAAAACCTGTCCTATGCTGCCCGACTGAAAGAACTCCAGCTCTATTCAGTCGCTTACCGCTTGCTCAGAGGTGACCTTTGCCTAACATACAAGGCCATGTCAAACCCAGATTTGATGAATATGCTTCACCTCAAAAAATCTAGATCCATCAGAGCCACAAGGGCGGGAGACTTAAACCTTGACACGGCTATTAATAGGACGTGCTGGAGGGATAGATTCATCACCCAAAGACTCCTATGCTGTGGAACAAAATCCCGGTACATGTGAGGCAGAGCACCTGGCTGGCCTTGTTCAAGAGAAATCTTGACCAATGGATGGGAGATCGCAGATATACCCCAGGGATTACCTCAGTGTCACTGCTCGACAGAGGCACAGCAAAATAATGGGTATAGTTCCCCATACTAAAGGGGTGGCATAAGCCACAAAACGATGGGCTAGGCTTGTAAATGCCCTCGGGCAGATAGCCTAGTATGAACCTATGAACCTATGAACCTATGAACCTATAACAATTCAATTTCCATGTTATTTATAAAAGATTTGGTTTCATGTACTGGAGGGTCTTTTTCAAGTTTTTAATTCTTTAATTTTTTAACTTTAAATGTTTTTAAGGTGTTTTCATTGTGTTGTGCATATATATATATATATATATATATATATATATATATATATATATATATATATTTTCAAACCAGTTCCTTTTTCTGAGGAAGTGATGACATAGGAAATGGGCTGGGATTAAATATGTGTATATCATTGGTGTAGATATGTACTTATTATTATTTAAATGGTGTTATTTTATTTAATTGCAGTTCTGATGAAGTCTAGTTGTACTAGATGGAAGCGCTAAACCTTCATTAAAGTATGGAATTTATTCACGTCTCCAGCATCTTTGTGATTCTACTAGTAGCCTTTTGGATTCATTTTGTTTAGCTGCTGTACTGTAAGCAAGCTGGAAATGTAAGGACAGACAGTGTACTTGTAGGAAATGAGTTGGAATGGGTGTTATAGTAACTAGAAGCTCATGAAGTGCTTACATGTTCGGAACAAGTGCTGAGCATTAATATGCAATACAGATAGGGTGTTGGATAATATAAACCCACTGCAACCCACAAGTGGAGATGCCAGTCATAATTGGAGGCACTGCACTATTACCCTGCTGAGTATGGTCTGCAAGTCTATGAACCTTTATCAACGTAAATGTTAGCAGTACAGATGTAGATGACAGTACGGATGATTTCACACTGTATAGCCTACCTGTGACAGGTCATAGGACATCATCACCCATACTGTGTTCCAGCTACACTGAGTATACTAGATGTACCTTCGTATGTCACAGGAGTGTTCTATTTTATTTTATTTTATTTTATTTTACATTTGTTGACCAGGCTAGTCTAACTGGATATATGTCCATTTTCAGTAGAGGCCTGGGGAGATATGGCCTGTTGACAGAAGCAACACTACAAAAGGTGTCTGAGTGACATGTGCATATCACACCAGTGGCAGCTACAGTAAAACAGGGTTAATGTTTTGTACTCCCCCCTCATTGTAGCCCATACCACACAGACAAATGGGAGTCCTCTGTGTATGTAAGGATGTGAATGGCCATGACCTAGGAGCAATAGCTGTCTCAGTGTTGTGGACAACATACAGAATGGGCTTTGTGGGTGAGGTGCGTGACATATGTGCACAATCTGACAGCTGCTAATAGCATTGTCACTGCTAGATGAATAACCCTGTACCCATTAACTACCACCTAGGCAGCGGTCAACATTATGGACACTGTGTGTAAGGAATGGTGCTGTGCACTTCACCTCTCTGAGCTGGTGACATCTCCAGCCCTATTAGGTAGTCATACGAGGCACCCATGTCATGGCAGGGTGCCATCCATGAGCATGGAGATCATTGGACAGGCATACTCAGCACTCGGGTGATCAATATCGGATCACGTATCACCTTTAAGGGGTATTGGCCATGCGTGGATGGGCAACACCAGTCTTCACAATCCTCACCTCCACTATGCAGCATGCTGGCTATCTTGCATAAAGAAATGTGCAACACTGTGATGTTGGGCATGCTACACATACATATCCTGATCTGAAAGACATACGTCATGGACAGCCACCTTCCTACTACAAGGATCGCCACATGCTGGACAGATCCCTGTGCCATACATGTTACATACTCCTGCCATGCCATGCAACCCTGTCCATCAAAGCTGCACATGTCATCTCTGTCATACATGGTGCGATGACCGCATGGTAGATGTATCATTAACTGTCTGGATCAGTAATGTGGCACTGATGCACCTGGTGTTGGCAAAATGGCTGTCGGATACAACTAGAAAACCTTGCCCATACATGCTATAGTTGATAACCATCCCTGCAAATAATGTCCGGCTAGCCATTGTCCCATGTGTATCACATGTGCAACACAGGTGATACGTGGCAGGATGTTGAACTGCTGTACAGTGCTGTGTAGATGTATATGGCAAAACACATGCATGTAAAGGTTTCCGTGCGCATATCTGCATTGTCACTGCTCATGTCCGTTAAGGCAGTGTATGTGTTGATATGTGACATATACACAGCATCAAGGTCAACAGCATTACTGTGGACACATCCAGGCATGTGCTGATAGGTAAGAACACCAGTACAGCAAACAGACATGCCCACATCAAGACAGCATTCACATGGAGTATCAGCAACATAATGAGGTGACACACATATATGTTGATGATATCGAATGCACAACGGGTGTTACATGTGTGTGACACAAACATGTCAGTCGTATCAGTGTCATGACGATTTGCAAAGATAACTGTTCATATGTACTAGATTTAATACAAATGTATGTGCAGCTGTATTTCTGTACATCTCTGTGATACTGTGACCTGTCTCCATCATTATGTCTTCCAGATAATGCCTCGTTCATGCCTGCCAGCGTATAGCCGCCTGGAGGATGATGCCCTCATACCGTACCTCCATGATAGCTATGAGGTGTTGTTCAGCCATGTGCCACAGCATGCCCAGCAGCATGACGACCTCTGACAGGAACTTCGTAGGAGGGTTAATGATGTGGGTGGTCATAACCACACCTACCAGTAGGTGTGCAGACACTGCACAGACCTGATACGACATGCGAAACAGTGTGCCAATGCAATCGCCAGGGAACAAGGTAGAACAGGTGGTGGGCCACCAACCCAGCCCCCTCTCACACCTACCGAGGAGCTACTGGCCAGCCTGGGGACACCCTCAGAACAGCATCCACAAACACTAGCTGCCATCGTGGAGGTGGGTTTCTCCCAACCACCGAGCTTGGAGTTGCCTGGTAAGTCACTACTGCACATATAACTATTGTATCCCATTTAGTTGCATGTGTCACTGTACAATATGTAATGTAACATCATATGCAAGGTATGTTTACACACATGCCGCATACTATAGTATGCTACCCTGTGTATGCACACATGTGCATACTATATGCTATTATTAAA
>NC_056734.1:439140728-439172888 GCF_019279795.1 Protopterus annectens | reverse complement strand
CTTTTAATGTTGGGAAAAAGAAAGGTTCGTCAGGGGGCTTAAATTTCTAGAACTGCTGTGTTTTTCTGACTGGGTGGAACGTCAGGAACTTTGCTTAATGTTGACAGAAAGGGTAGGGTAAAGGGAATTATATAATCTCTGGAAATAATCTTCTGCACTCATGTATCTTTTGTAATGTCTAGCCAGGCTCTCTGGTGCAGGGATGCATGACCCCCAACTGCCTTCAGAGGTTAGCAATCTGGGCTCCTTTCAGTAGCACTGATAGTCACTGTCAGAGAAAGAATATCTAGACTTCCTAGTTCTGCTGGCCTCCTCTGCCATGCGGGCATCGTCTTCTGTTTGAGTTCCCTCCTCTGCTCTGAGGGAACTATCTCCACATGGATTTTGGAAAGGACATAGGGATTTTCTGAACTACAGATTTTGACCACCTAATTGATTCCTAGAAAAGGTTCTTTGAGGGATTGAAAAGCATGCACCCACTGCAGAGAAGGTCTTATCATTTTGCCAACACCTGGAAAGTGTGTCCTTTACCTTAGGTCCCAACAAAGAACTTCCATCAAAGAGTGCATTGACAAAAGAGGGCTTGAAGGAAGTGTATCTGGGCATGCCTCCTAACAGAAATGCCTGAACCTGCTGCTCTTGAGGTACCTTCAGCTGCATGTGAAATGAGCCTGATTGACAAATTCATAATTGATTGTAGGGTAGCCAACTGTGAGGCAATAGAGCTCTGTGCCTCAGAAGTACTGGTCCCAGAGGGGGAATTGGAGAGTTCTTTAATCAAATCCCTCTACAATCTAGTGAAGTTTGCCAAATAATTCAATGACCTGTGTGCAAAGGTTGCTGAAGCATATACACACTTCCAAAATCTGTCCAATGCCCTAGACTCCTTGTTAGGGAGATGGACAGATGAACTCTGTTCCACAAGTTCTTTTTTCATGGCCACCACTATGACCATGGCATCTACTGGTACAGTCTTGCTCAAAACTCTCTGCCTTTTGGTGGTGCCAGGATCCTATCTGGTCTCTTGGGGATCAGATCAACAGTGTTGGGTTCCTTCCACAACCACCTAGAGATCAAATCAATGAGCTTGTCAGCAGACGGAGTCACCCAGGATAGACCCAAAGACTTCCAGAAATACCAATTCATCTTGGGAAGGGTTACTGGTAGACCAAACAACCCCTTTGCTTGAGGATTTATAGGATGTCTCCAATAGTAGCAAATGGGAAAATTCAGAAGAAGCTGAGAATTGAAATAGAAGGGAAAATAGTGGAACAGGTTAACAGCTTCAAGTATCTGAGTGGGACGGATGAGGAGGAGGGAAGTCTCAATGAGAAAGTCAGAGCTAGAATCAGAGGGCTGTAGCCATCTGGCACAGATTAGGTGCAGTTTATGGCAGAAGAATGCCAAAGAAGCTGAACAGTAAGGTGTACAAGACAGTAGTGCGACCAGTACTACTGTATAGTACAAATGCCTGGGCAGTAAAGGCAGAGCAGTTAAGGAAGCTAGAGATGATGGTGATGAAGTGCCTGAGATGATTGGTAGGATGCATATTGAGGGACAGATGAAGAAATTGGGACATAAGAGCAGAAGCAAAAGTAGCTGCAATTGCAGAGAAGGTCAAAGAGAATAGATTATGGTGGTTCTGGCACATGTGCAGGAAGCAGAAGACAATCTGGTAAAGAAAATTTGGGAAGACAGGAAGAAGGTAAGAGGAAAGAGGGTGTCCAGCAAAGAGGTGGATGGATTGTGTGAGAGAGGACCTGCGATAGTTAGGCATAAGTATCAAAGAAGGCAGGATAGTAGCACTGAATAAAAAGAGATGGCAACAGTTGACCCAACACCCCCAACCCCATGTAGGGAAATGGGAAAAAGGGGGTTGATGATGATTCTTATTTTCGAATACATGACCAAAATACTAATGGCAGCCATAATTTGAAGAAAGAGGACCCATGTTTTACTTCTCCATTTTTCAGAAACAAAAATAAATTATTTTGAGAATTACATTTTTGCAGTACAGCCGCAGTGGTG
The DNA here is from genome assembly GCF_019279795.1 of Protopterus annectens. NCBI lineage: Eukaryota > Metazoa > Chordata > Ceratodontiformes > Protopteridae > Protopterus > Protopterus annectens. The sequence goes on along the minus strand of NC_056734.1, from coordinate 439,170,860 downwards.
CAGCGGTAGCTTTGTTGCCTCACAGCAAGAGGTCCTCCCATTTGATTCTTGGCTGCAGTGCTGGGAGTGCCTTCTGTGTGGAGTCTGCATGTCCTCCCCGTGGTTGGGTGGCATTCGAAAGACATGCGTAAATGGGCGTGCCTTTGTTGAAGGTTGGACGTCAAGCTGACACCTTGGCGTTCGTGAAAATCTACTGCCAATCATTAGAGAACTGGAGTTCCACTGTGGTGACCCCTAACCGGGAAAAGCCGAAAGACAAACAACAACATCTTTGCAGTACCATTTATTAAAGTTTACAGATTTTACACTGTGTCATTGATAATATGTTTCTATTTTACTCACTCATTTTTTTAAATACATTAGTATCCCACAGTTCTACTAAAAGTGGGAGGAGTTATGTATTATTAGAAATTCAAATCGCATGCTAATTAGGTGTCTCGATTTTTAGCTCTTTGTACCTACTTTTCAAGAGTCTTTGTGCCTCTTTTCAATGACTGTAGGTTGAGAAGTATGCGCCATATGCCATTTATGCTCCCCCTCTACTGATAACATGGTTGGTCTGAAATGAAAAATACACGTCATTCTCTTTGATTGGCTGACTCCATGATTTTCCCTAGTTCCCTTGGGATACTATGCTGAACTGATTTAGCTTTCTTGAGAATGGGTTTATATTATTCACCATGAAGATCCAGTTTTGCCCTGTCAGAGGATTTGCATAGTTTACATAGTTTTATTTTTCTGATGCAAAAAAGTCTTCTAGACTATCAGTATTCAGTTGCTGACATATCAGCTTTATAGTCCTTATCCCCTATGTGCTAATCAAGTCTATACTTAAATTTATCTGAAGTGCTAGAATCTCTCATATTGATGAGGAGTTTATTCCATATTCTTGGTATGAACTATGTCACAAGGCTGTCTCTTTTAACTGTTCTGTTATTCATTATAACATAATATACGCCTCTGTTTCTTAGTTGTGGGTGTGGTTCAGTCATAGTCAAAGCAATTTCATTCCTTAGTTCACCATTTATTGTAGCCTTAAAAGCCAAGCGTAAGTTTCCCCTTACTAATTTATACGGTATACCATACAGAGATCCAGTGCCTTTAATCTATCAAAGTATGCCAAATTATTCAGATTGTTTACTCATTTAGTGTCACATCTTTGCACAGTTTCTAAGGTTGTAATTTCAGACATTGATAGACTACAAAAGGTTAAGTTATATTCAATGCTAAGTCTGACCAAAGATGTAAACACACTTTATAATACTTTAGCATTTCCTGTCTCAAAGGTAGAATGAACTAACCCCACTTGTTACAAAGCTTTATTTTTCATATCATCGACATGCCATCTAAAATTCAATTTTTGCTCAATAGTAACACCTAGGTCTTTTAACTGGCTAAACTTATCTTGCATCTTAAAGCTAACTTTTATATCACCGTAGATGTATTTGTCAAATTCAATAAAATGATTTTTTTTAATAATTGAAATGCAAACTTGCTTTAGCTGCCCATTCATTAATTTTATTTAATGTTTATTTACTTCAGTGAAATCTGAAATACTATTTATTTGAGCACCAATCTTGTGTCACCTGCATATTTTATCAACCAAAAGTGTTGTGAGGCTTATGTATCAGCTAGGACCATATTAAGCAAAATGGGCCCCAGCACAGAACCCTGAGGTACTCCTTTGGTTAGAAATGTCAGACTAGATTTGATGCCCTGTAGTATCACAGCTTGAGTACAGGTAACCAGTTTGCTACCCTTCTTATTATGTACTGATTGACTTTTGTTCTAAGTGGGCAATCTATTATCTAATCATATTAAAGACTATTGTATACCTTATATAGGTGTAGATATATCACAGCACAGTTTCTCCCCTGACCTTTAAGGGAGGACACCTTATCATAAAGTTTCATTTGAGCAATAAGTGCCAACTTCCTTCTTACAGAGCCATGCTGGTTTGCATCAAGGTTTGACTCATTGATGCCCTAATTAACTAGTAAGCTGAAGATACATCTTTCCATTCATTTGCACAATATAGATGTCAAGCATATTGGTCTGTAGCAAGTTTTATGTTTTATCACCTCCTTTGAATATGGGAACCACATTAGATGTCTTCCAGTCAGTTGGAACTGTACCCTTTTTCAACAAGTTATTAAATATGCTCAATAGTGGCATTACACATATGTCACATATTTGTGTGATGAATTGTCCAGCTATATTGTCTTGTCCTATGGCACTGTTTTTCCCTACTTTTTTAATGATATCTGATCATCAAGTCAGATAGCTACACAGTTAATATGCTTACTAAAACTTGTTGGAATATATGATAGCCATTGTCATCCATACACATTTTGGAAAAATGTTGGTTAAATATTTCTTCCATTTTGCATCTTTCAAATTCTATCCTATTAGCATATAATAAAGTTAGTATCATTCTAACATATGAAAATAATTTCTCTTTGTTGTTATGTAAATTAACCAGTGATGCTTCATGTTTCCTTTTTCTAAATTTCAAAACTAGTTTTAACTTTTTTGTAATATCATTCAGGCACCTGTTGTCATGCTTTGTCTTATGTTTTTTTATTACCAGATCCAAAATATGGCCCCCTCTTACAAGTCTATCAACTTATTGAGTAAAATTATACTGGTTTAGTATATCCAAGAATTAAAATTCCATATATGATCTGGACTGACATCCTATCCAGTATCGATGTTATACAATATTCATGGCTGGCCTTCTATAAGCTACCAAGGGTCAACAATTGCCCCATTTACTATAACATTTAGAATTTCATCAATAGGTTTGTTCTTATTTTCAAAACTTACAGTAGAACTGAGAATAAACATTATTATACAACTCCCCCATTAATATTCAAAAATGCGCATGCTGATTGGTCAGCGTGCACATTGTAAATCAGATTTATAGTAATGGAAAAAGGTCCAGTCGCCCGGACTTTTTCCATTACTATAACTCTTTTTTCTCACTGTTTCACTATGTTAAAGAAATTTAACATAGCGAGACAGTTTGTAAAAAGCAACGGAGATCTTGCTTTTTCTGTTGCTTTTGTCCACAGTTCTGATGTACTGTGTAGGCATACGCATGCGCAGTACATCAGAACTGCCGCAGAATACCAGACAGCTGCGGAAGGGCAGCAAGGAGGCATTATACAATGCCATTATTTAAGAAAAGTAATTATTTTTTTTCTTAAATAATGTCAATATAATAATAACTCACTTCTGGGTGGGTAATGCTGGATTTACCCATGGTTGGCTTTGTTTGGCCACTCGGGCTTCGCCCTCATGACCAAACCATGCCAACCATTGGTAAATCCAGCATTACCCACACCCAGGCGTGGGTTACTGCTATAATATTCCACCCCTGTTCTTTCTTGTCTAATTAGACTTTTTTGTATAACCTGGTAGAAAGATGTTTTGACATTCCAGAATTCTGTTAATACCAAAATCCGTGGTTTATATTTCTACATTTATAATTCCAAATCTTCCCTCTTGCTAACTATACTTCTTACAGTTGCATATCAATCTTTTATATAGCTTTCATTTATATCCTGTCTATATCCCTTTTCTCATGACTTTCTGGTATCCTAAAAAAATCTTCAGAGTGTTCCATAGGGTATTTGTCATAAACTGGTTGCCCTTATTAATGAATGTACTTGATCATGTGAAAACATTCTGTAATCATAAATCATTTCTCTCCATCCTGAACGGACTTTGTATCCTTTTAAATTACCATGTCTATGAATAACTCAAATGTTATCCAACGAAAAGACATCTATATCTGGAACAGGTTCTAGTATTTTTTCTGACTTCTTCCTTTGCTTTTACCCTGGTTTCCTTTGTTCCATCCTGTAAAACCCCTGTCTGAAAAATCCCCCCAATTAGAACAGTGTGGGGATGAGACAAAGATGGCCGCCATTCTGTAGACACTGCATATCTACAGCTCTCCCGATACTCGGAATAAAAATCAACCCTGAGGTTATACTACAAGATTTTTTGTAATAATCGCTGGATATAACTATTCTACTACAACTAAACATTGCCTGAGAGGTAAAAGAACAGGCGGAACTAATTAAATTCACAGGATTAGATCTGATTTTCTGCCTGACTCTGAACAAAGTATTAAGCAAAGGAACTGTCTGACTTCTGTTTCACAATGTCAAAAGAAGAAAAAAGTATGGAAACAACAACAACTAAAACCAAATTATCAGCACTTCAGTCATCAGAAAAAGATTCAACAATCAAAAGGCAGAAAACTACAAAACAACAGGAACTTTTAAAAGCTGGAATGACAAATAAACCGGATCAACTGGCTAACACGGAAGACATTAAAACTGCTTTGTTGCCCATTCAAGAAGTTTTGAAAGAACTATCAAACCAGGTACTTTCTTTTGGTGCCACATGCAGTCAAATTCTTGAAAGGATGGATAAATCAGAAGCTAGGATATCCGAAAATGAGGACAGAATAACATTGCTTACAAAAAAAACAGACATTCATGACATGGATATTCAATCTATGCAAAATAAGATTCTGGACTTGGAGACAAGATCCAGAAGGAACAACATAATTATTAGAGAAATTCCTGAAACTATCCAATATAATGATTTAATTTCTACCATCATACAAATACTTGAAATATTGTTCAATGACTCTGATATTGCTAAGCAAATTGTTATAGAAAGAGCCCATAGAGCTCTCAGAGAAACACAAGCCTCAAATGTTCCTAGACTGGTTTACGTCAAAATTCTCAACTACCAGGATGTAAATAAAATAATTCTAACTGTTAAAAAGAATGGAGGTTATGTTGTGTGGCAAAATAATAGAGTTTCTATGGGACAGGATTTACCATTGCAAATAAGACAAGCCAGACAAGCACTAGCTCCATATTGCAAGTTCCTTATTGAAAAGAACATTAAATTTCAAATGAAATACCCTAACACATTAATTTTTACAGCTGATGGATCCAAATATTCTATCTCTACAAAAAAAGAGGCAAAAGTTACCTTTTTGAAAATTTTTAAATCCCTCCCAACTTCGGAAGCTTAACTCGACCATCCAGTCTGTTTACAGCAACGTGGATACTGGGATTCCATGCCTACTATACCTCAAGGCTCCAAAATCCTTTGTTTGTTCTTTTTTCTTCACCAGGCCCCTTGGTAAATAGTTAACTAGTTTTTTTTTGCAGGTCCAGCTTGTCCACGAAGATTCCATGAACTTTTACAGCTTCTACGAACTGTGTCCCTTCGTGAGGCAACAGGAAGTCCTTGGATGCTGCTGAGGGTCCGCTTTCGAGGTGGCACATCTGGAAGTCCGTCCGCGTAATGGTTCCCCCTTCGCGAACTCGAAGGCAAGATTTCATGAGCAGGAAGTAGAAAGATTTCTGTGGAAGAATGGGAAACTAACTACTGGGATCGTAAAACGAGGCTCCGTGGACTTTTAATGTATGTCTCAACTTCTATTTCTGTAAAGGGGAATGTGAATTCATTCAGGTAGGATTTAAACTGAACTATTAATGTAGTGGTCAAAATGTGTTATTTAACTGATATGGTAGAAGTAGGATAAATTTATCATAGTTATTCTATTTTCTTAGGTAGTTTGCCTGAATGTGGGTGTGCTAATAATATTGTACTGTACTGCAATATTTATTCTCCTGTCTTTAGGATGTGTTTTAATACTGTAAATGTTTAGATACAAAGGGGTTTTAATGTTGGGATAGTTAGTAGATTAAAAGCACATAATATATCCTTGCATTTCTAGGAAAATTAAGGTTATTTTTCTGATGTGGTTCTGAATGTTTTGGGAACTGTGCTATTTAGGTATCATTTTATATATTCAAGTATAGTACCCAGTAAGCATAGTTAATGCTACTTGTATTCACCAATGAGCTGTGATTACAATGTTAAATAAGTTAGATTAGATAAACAATGTCAGATTTAATGCTTTAAATATAGATTAAACATATAGTGAATTATCTTGAAGCCAATAACATTATTGTTTAATAGGAGTACTGTCATATATCTGTTTAGGTTAGATTTAAATAAGATAGTTAGATATTCTAGGGTAATATAACCAATTAATAGAACTAATAATATATGTTAACTATTAGAGAGGTAGAATAGTAATTTTGAATGTAATGAAGACCATTTGTGTTAACTAAATAATGTGTTCAAGAGCTGTAGATAGTTACCAGTGTTTAGTAGGGAATGTTTTGGTTAGGTTTTGTAGAGTTAGATGTAGTCATTATAGTTTTTTTGTATGTTTTTAGTGTGTTATTTTGTAAGATAAAGAACAGATGTTTAGTAAGGATGTGTACCAATAAAAGTTTATGCAGTGTAAAAAACCTATGTATGTCCTGGTCCAGGGGAATAGTGGATAGGCACTGGTTAGGGATGGGATGTCAAGATTGCTTCCAGACATTATATACTGTGCTAATACATTTGAATCTAGTATCGTCTTTCAATTTTAAAATATACTTAAAAGTTTTAAAAATCTTAGTATGTGGATAGTGGACTCATGGAATGTTAAAGGGTTCTAGAACTTGAAAAAAAGGAAATTATTTTTTCATTTATTTCTCCAGTCAAAGGCATGTTTTATTTTATTACAAGAAACCGATTTGACTAATGATCAATGGACTGTCCTTAAAAATAAGAAATGGATCAGAGAGGTGGTAGCTTCGGAAGGGACAACTAATAGTGCAGGGGTGATTATTATTAAAAGTCAGTACCAAGAGAAAATTCTAGATTTTAAAATGGACAAAGAGGGAAGATGGTGTTATGTGATTCTTGTATCTAAACTTTATGATAAACCGGTGATACTTCTTAATATATATGCCCCATGTACCAATCAACAACTTTTTATAACATCACTTTATTTTATCCTGAATCAATATAATAATTACTATATAATAATAGGAGGTGATTGGAACACATACCAAGACCCCAAATTAGATAAATCAAGTTCCCATAGGTCCTTTAATAACCAAGCAGTGATAGCACTACAGGAACTTAAAACAGATTTTAAATTATATGATCCATTTAAATACACTAAGAATCAAATGAATGCAAATAACTTTACATTTTATTCAAGTTGTCATAAAATGTGGTCCAGGATCGACTTTTTTCTAATTTCAGACGCACTGATGTTTTTTGATCCCTAAATATATATATATATACAAGCTCGACATTTGTCGGATCATTCTAGGATCACATTAACTTTCAATAAGGACACTAGTCATAAGATACGTTTTAGAAGTTATAATTGGACATTAAATCTATATCTATTGAATAAAGAAGATGTAATAAAAGAAGTTCAAGAGTCCTTTAACCAACTTCTAGCTAATCTTTCAGAACACCGTCATCCGTCTGACATAGAATGGGCAATGACCAAAGCACAAATTAGAGGAATTTTTCTCCAAAAGGCTACTTATTACAAGAAATTACAAGTGAGAGACATACAAGAATTGGAAACTAAAATTAAATTACTGGATCAGGATCTAATTGGGAATTATAGTAAACAAACTGAAACGGAGTTATTAAAATGTCAGAAGGACCTTTTTTTACTACAAAACAGTAAATTATCATTTTATGAACAGAAAATGCTGGTAAAATACGCCAATCATATACAGACTCCTTCAAAAGCACTAGCGCGTATCATTAATCAATCGAAAATACCTTCTCAAATCTCTGAAATACACTTTAATAATAAAACATATACCAATACTGAAGACATCATGAAGGCATTTGAACTAATATTTTCTCAAGTCTATGGTGAACAGCAGGAATTAAATATAAATAAGAGTAATAATGATTTTCTGCAGAAAATTATCTTTCCGAAGATTGGTGATGAGCTTCATATGAACTTAGTTAAACCAATCTCTTCAGAGGAGATAACTGATGCAACTAAGAAGTTGAAGCCATATAAAGCTCCGGGACCGGATGGTTTGACCACGGAATTTTATAAAACTTTTAGTGATATATTGGGGAAAATACTTTCACAGGTATTTAACTATATAACTAATAATAAAATTAATGACCCGCACTTTAATGCTTCGAAAACTATTCTTATACCGAAAGAGAATGCTGATTTACAAAACCCGGATAACTATAGACCTATTTCACTTTTGAATATAGACATGAAAATTATAATATCGATTTTGGCTAATAGATTGAAGAAGGCAATTAACCTGATAATATCAGAGGAACAAGCCGGTTTAATAAATGGCAGACAAACTACAGATAATACGTTATCACTTCATACACTGATTTCTTATGCCACTCACAGGAACTTTAATGCTTATGCACTCATAATTGATGCGCAAAAAGCTTTTGATAGAGTGAACTTAGAATGTTTGTTTGATATTTTAGCATGTTTTAATATATCTCAAGAATTCATTTTAACTTTAAAAAAACGATATAATAATCCCTATACAAATCTAGTTATTAATAGGAATCTCTCAAAAAGAATTCAAATTAAGAATGGTACCCATCAAGGATGTCCGTTATCTCCTATATTATTCAATCTATATTTAGAACCATTATTTCTACATATCAAACAAAATATTTATCACAATGCTCCAATAATATATGGTACAAAAATTTCCATGGCTGATTTTGCGGACGATCTAAATATTTACTGCACGACACCTGTTTCAGATATCAAGAAAATATTAAAAGCTGTGGAAGACTTTGCAAAAATATCTAATTACAAAATAAATTTGAAAAAAAAAACAAGGTATTTCCGTTAAAGTCGCCTACACCCTTCTCGCTTTTACCATTGGTAGGTCAGGTAAAATCCGAAGAAAAAATAAAATATTTAGGGGTTGTTTTTTCAACAGATAATAGAGACTTTTAAGTAAATAATGTTAAGTTAATTTGGGAGCAGATAGTCTCTGATTTAAAAAGATGGAATAATCTGAAATTACCAATAATGGCAAAGACCTCAATTATTAAAATGAACATACTTCCCAGAATATTATATATCTTTAGAGCTACTCAAGTTCAAATTTCTAGGAAATTCTTCAAATAACTTCATACGGAATTAGGTAGATTTGTATGGGAACCTAGAAAAGTTAGGATATCTTATGATAAACTGATGACTCCGAAAAACAGGGGTGGGTTAGAGCTACCGAATTTTGAAACATATTATTTAATAATAAATGCTAATAGAATTCTAAGAGTAGTTCACTTTGATAGGTCCAATTCTAAATGGGCACCTAAGTGGTTGATTCTGAATCATAAACATGTTGCTGGACTGGGCATTAATTGTAAGGCATTATCTTTTTTAAATAAAGATACCCTTAAAATGTACGCTCTGATGGAACATATCAGAATATATATATAATATCAGTACAAAGTCTGTTTAACTCACTAAATTTCTTAAAATATATGATGATTTTTCAACCATTTCATAAGAACCCGAATTTAAAAATTGGTAATCAGTTGATAGATCTTAAGAAATTCCCACTTATAAGTGACTTAACCATACTTGATTTATATCCCTTTCTCGGTATCTCAATACATGACATGCTAAGAGAAATGAATCTCCCTAACTCGTATCTAATTATAATGAGACAGTTAAAGGACTTATCAATAAGCTATTTTAGTAATAGGAATTTTAAAATTAAAGAAGATTTAAACATTTGCCTAAATTTATGGCAAACTCTAACACAGGACTGTAAATATATAACAGCCTCATATAGTTTGATGAAAGATGTGAAATACAATAACCAAATACTTTTATCCAAATACTGGAAGGAGAAACTGTTAATGATTGAAGATAGTAAAATAGTGAGAGCAATTAACTTAACCTTAAAATCAGTGTCCCTTCAAAAGTTATTATTTACTCAGTTGATGATATTTAATAATGCGTATTACATGCGTCTCACTCTACATAAATTTAACTAAAAAAATTCACCTAAATGCCCATATTGTATAGATCAAACGGCTGACCTTTTACACATGTTCTGGAGTTGAGTTGTAAATGTATTTTTAAACTCTGGAATTCTTTGAAATTCCAACTACAAAAAAATGGGATATCAACAGTCTACACTTTCTTGGGAGTTTATGATTCTGCATATTCCGCCAATTAATTTGGATAGATCCCAAAGGATCATACTCATAAATATTTTTTTGTTAATGAAGCTGTACATAGCTACAAATTGGTTGAATCCATCCCAGACTTCATGGGAAAACTTTGAGTGTAGCGATAAAACATATCTTAGCACACAAATTACTAATTAATGATCATAAGAAAAGTGTAAATAATACAAAAATATGGGAGCAAATCTTTAACATTGTCTTAGCTTAAGGTTCCAATCCACTTTTCTCCGGGAAGTACAGACTAATTATGGAGTTTACTATAGATAAGCCTTATATTGATACTAGATTTTTATTTTCTTTCTGTAATACCTATTTAGAAGTATATATTTATGTATAATGACTCTATGTAACTGTTGGAAGCATTCATGTATATATTGTAAATATGTTGTAGTATTGTATTAACATTTGGAAAAGAATAAAGAATTATTATTGAAAAAAAAAAAGAACAGTGTGGGGATACACTTGGAGATTCACCTAAACATTCAGATCTCCGCAGTGGGGTAAAAGAAATCTCCTCTCTGCTGACGGACAAATTAATATCTTCTGAGGTTGAAAAATCTGTAACGTGATTTGGATTAGGCTGGTGGTGCTGTGTTGTATACCTTTTCTTTTTGGTATGAATGCAATAACTAAAAAAGTTCTTTGTTTGCCGGAGCTGGCATATTTCAAAGGGATGAAGTGACTAGTGTTTGGGATTTGGATTTATTTTAACATGTATGAATGCACTTTGTTTAATTACAAGGAAAAGATTTGTTTTTGCTAGTTGTTCATTTTTCTGTAGAAAATCTTTAATGTATGTTAAGGTAAACAACAGTTTATTGGGTATAATTTTGGATGGGGTGAAGAGTAGCAACAATATAAGTAGCAATATAGTTCACTGAGCTGTTTGATAGGAGGAGGAATTACTTTGGAGGATGTCAGATTTATCCAGAGTGGACTTGGTTGGTCCATTTTTGGACAGTGAGTATTAGTTTAGGACAAGGAGGAGAAACTGAATGGCCTGAGAAGGGGAAAAGACCAGATATGGTTAACGACTACAAAGAAAGATTCTGAGCAGCAATGATTGCAACAGAGGAATATAGTGAGGAAGACGTGGGTAAGACTGATTACTGTTGCTGAAGATAGGCTGTTCTAGGTAACAATTTGATGAAATGATTTGTTTTAGGACACCGGTTAAGCAGACTGATGGATCTATAGAAGATATGAAAAGGAGAACAGTAGCAACTAACATCTGATTTTTTGTAGTCATTACTTTTACATAATCACTATGCAATACATGATTTGTATTTTTGTTACTGCATTACTGACAGGCTTAACAGTGTATTGTGCAGAATATTTTTTATACTTCTAGGGCTAACTGCAGAGGTAAAATGATGATGCCAGGAATATCTAAATAACAACTTCCTTAGAGGCACTGTAAATGACATAGTAGGTTGAAGTATGTCTCTGAAGCATGCATGACCCACAGTTCTGTTCTTATGCTTTAAGTATTTTATCCAACTTTACATTTAAGTATTTAATTTAAGGTTCTTTAAGGGCATGAAGTAAGTAGTTAGTGGCATTTATGAAATATACTCTTAATGATATATGTATAAAACCAAAAAGCATAAAATAGGAATTAGTGGGGTACCAGAACAAACATCAGCATTCAACTCTCTAGAAGTGCATGACTTAATGTATAGTGTCTGACACATTCAAGATGACGAAGGGGAAAACCAGGGCCATTATGCCATGAGACACTTAAGGTTTCAGTTTATGTAATGCTTTTCTTCTGGGCTGCATGTAGTGAGGAGATCCAATTGCTATTCTGACTTTGATTGCATTTTAATACACAAAATTGTTGTTTATCATAAAGGGTGGTATTTTGGCCACATGTTATATTGGCATAACCTTGCTTTCAGTGAAGTAGTCTCAAAGCTTTTTATTCTTTCAGACACAAACTTGGCAGTAATAAAGAAAATTATTTTTAGACAATTATGATTGGTAGATGAGCTAGATACTAATTCTAAGCCAGTCTTTGGGTTTGTTGCTTTTAGGTTACTTACAATTAATTACCATTTCAATTGTATAACCACCTTTGGCATGCCATGATATGACATCTAATAAGAAAATCAATCAATCAATCAATCAATATAAGGTAGAGGAAGAGAAAAGTCCTGGGAGAAGTCAGAAGGGAAGTTAAAAGGCTGAAGTATGTGATTTAGTACTAAAGAAAATAACTCCATATCGTTTTATCGGAGTATAGATTTTTTTGGGGGGAGGAGAGGAGTGACACTTATTAAGGACAGCAAGAGACAGCATTTAATGATAAGGAAGTGTGACACAATAAAAGGGTACAGTAGGTCAGTTACAATGCCAGTAGGTAAAGGGAGTGACATTTACATTACAATGTAACCCCTTAAAGCATTAGTTCCAACGTTCAGTTCTAGAAACAGCAACTCAGAAGTGATAGTAGGTGAGAAAAGGGATGGTGACAGTGACTGAAGTGATGCAGAGGTCACAAGTCACAAGCTGCTATAATCATCGCAGTTAATGGCTCCTTTCATTAAATTCTAACTGGGAACAGAGGATGATTTGACTTCTTATGTGTTTTCAAAGCCTTCTGGCTAGAACTTTTTTTGTACATGTAATTATCCAGATGGTTGGTTTTCTGTCTGTTCTGTCTGTCTCTGTATTTCTTCTGTCTACCCTATCTACCTGTTTCCAGGAATTGCATTACAGGAACATCATGAGTAAACAGTAAGACCAGTTATTTTCTCTGGATCATACAGCACATGTATAGAGACTTTCACTTACTCACAAGGCCAGCTGGTTTCTAAGAAAGTAATTGTGTTCTGTAACAATGCTCTCTGTTGTCAGACTTGCTAAATTGTTGCCAGAATGTGAAGTTAGTCCATTCTAGAAACAAATTCCATGATATTTTAACTGCAATTTGCATCATTGATGGAACAGGTAAAGTGCAGTTGCATAAACTGAACTTACCAAAACAGTAGATGCTTCAATGATCACTGCTGCAGTAGCCTTGGCAATATGGGTTATATTGTGCCAAGCATGTAACAGATGGCAAGCTTCCATAGATTCAGGGAACCTTCCATGTGCTCATACTGTCAGGCAGCTCGAGCTGAGCTGACTGAAAGATGAGTTTGGCAGTGAAGCCCTTCAGAGCTTTACTACTGCTGAAGAGTATGAAACTTTGAGGCCTTCAAGGATCAACAGTTGACTTGTTCTTTCCTTTGCCTGGCAGATTAAGTTTCCTTTGAGAGAAAAAGAAACAAAAAGTTTTCATTTTCTTAATTGAGTTAATGTTTTATTACTTTCTCTTCTGGAAAGTTATTTTAAATCTTGGAGTTTTATGTTTTAATGGACTGGCTCGAGACTGTTAACATGCTTTTAAATGGAGCACGTACCCTAAAGCTTTGGAAGCTGGCCAGCTGTTATATCTTTGGCAGGATATAAGACATATAGCTAAGATTACTACAGCAGTGATCAATATGATGAGCATCATAATTCTGCAGAAGTAGTAGCATTATAAAGATCAAGATAATCTTAATTAATGATGTTGTTTGAAATATATTGTAAAGTCAATTCTTTTGTAATGACTGAAAATGTTTCTTCGCAGGTTACCTTGACTGCCAGGAAATTTATGACAGAAATCCAAAAGCCCAAGATGGGGTGTAAACTATTTCTGTTAATCCAAGCCTGACAAAAATGGTCTATTGTTAAATGAAAAGTAAAGGTTAGACATTAATAATACAGTGTAAGATGGACAATGATATCAGCTTCAGTCAGGATTTTAAGATGTAAACTGATGACTTTGGCTATGCATCCCACACTCATTGGCTTGGCTCATAATGAGTTTGTTCATCAGTTGACTAAAAAAAAAACATTACTTTCTGCGCATAGCATTCCATACTGACACAGAATTCTGTTTTGCGCAATATGATTATTTTAAATTGGAAGTTTCTGCTTCACAGTATGCTATTAGAATAGGATTGTACATGCCAAGCACAGCTGCAGATGACTTTATGTCACCTAAGTTGAAGAACAAAGTGGATAATATGGGTTTTAGCACAGTGACAGAGATGGCAATCTATGTGCAGCAAACTGTGCATCTGCACACCAAGGTGGTTGGTGGTTTACTGATTGCTACAATAACATTTTGACACTACCAAGTGGTATCAAGTGACAGGACACATGTGGCAATGGCAAGAATAAGTGTAACTGTGAAAATGATGATTAGAAGATCAGCAAAAGATGTGCTCTAAATTCAAGACTCCATATACTATTTTATAAGTGATTTCCCTCTCATTTACTAATGAAATAAATAGATATAACATTGTGTAGAATCAAACCATTTTATTTATATTGTTTTGCAGGCATTGGAGATTGATGTATTTGGCTATTCATTCTGAAATAAATATGGAACCTCCGTTTCTGTGCAATGTTCTCACTTTGAATTATTTTTAGATCTTAATTATTCTGTAAAACACGATTGCTTGTTTAACAGGTGCAAAAAGTAAGATTTTATTTATTTATTTTTTTTGTTTGTCTTGCATATACTGGGTAGAATACTGAGTGCTTAGGAAAATTGCTTCTTTTACTGAGTACTGCATATTTTTAACATCACGTCATTAATAAACAGCTAAAACTATTAAAATTTCCTCCAACTACACATTCGGTAATTTAAGACAGATAAGCAGCATATTCCTTGATGGAAAACAAAATACTACAACATTTTTAAGTTGTAATTCTTGTGAAAACAAGGGAGGCTGGGAAATATTAGAATGAATAAGTCACACTTTATGAAAAATATTTCCTGCTCTTTATGCAGTCAAGCTGCAGGGAAGCATTGGCTAAAACAGCACTAAAGCAGAGGGAGTTGGGATGGAAGTGCAGATGATACACTTTAATTTTGTAACACGATGTTTTCAATACATCCTTATTAAACGCTTGTCCAGCAAAGAACATCATGAGACAGACAAACGTCAGGTTGTAAGTTTTTTACCGAACATTCAAAATACTTTTGGAAGACAGAAGATGTGACATTGATGATATTCTTTTTAACATAACTATCATTTCCATCTCAAATACTGAATCTTAGATTCTGGTCAATAATTGAAATGGCAAACATGTCGAGCACTAGCTTGTTAATCCGCTGACTGATTCATCTCATAGATTAGTTCTTTGGAATGTGGGCAAGCACCCCCTTCCCCCATGTAGTAGATTCTGTCCTCCACATCCTCTGCTATTTTTACCTATTAACTCCAAGACTGTTCTATCATGAAGAAAGGGGAGCAGTTTACTCACTTTACTTTGACTCTGATCTCAACTTAAGTAGCTCTTCCTCCTTATACACAACAATGCTTCATGAAATTGGATTAACCAGTTTGCTGAAACAAGTGAAACACTTGATGATAGAAACTCAGTTAAGAGGCTCTCAATGAGATGTTCAACAATTAAATGAACTATGCCCAAATATTATCAGTATTACTAGTCCCATCATACAACCCCATACAGGGGAGTAATGAGGTTTAAATGAGCTATGTAATGTTTGACTGAAAAAGATTGGGTAGATGATAAGTGATATATAATGTTTTCAACTGGGAGTGTGTCAGTATGATTTGTGATGTAAAATACTTGCAACTAGGATTGTGTCGGTGTGGTTTGTTTTCATTTATGTAAATGTATGATTGCATATGTAGTAAATGATGGTTTACTAAAGACGTTTCTTGTTTAAAAAATAAGACAGGAATTGTATAATTTATGTAATATTGCTTAGGTTATATGCTATAAATCAATATATGTGAAGTATAATGTTTATGTTAATATACTTTGATTAAGTTTATATAACTATACATTTGCCTATGTCACAAATGATAATTCAATAAAGGTGTTTGAAAAAAAAAAGTATTACTATTCCCATGGGTGGCCTAATGGTTAAGGTGTTTGCCTTACAAATACAAGGTGCAGGGTTTGAGTCTCACATGGGGTAATTGGCTAGGCTTAAAGTGGCTCGCAAGGGCAGTTAGCTTAGTACTAATCTATGAACCATGCCCGAATGCATGCAGAACTAAACACAAAGCCATCTGTTTTGTGTCATAGGGCACTAATTTACAAATACATCCTTTTTTATTTTGAATGCAGAAAGATAAAACACTGAGATTCTTCTTTAAGGGTGAATCTGATGCCTACCTCGCAAACTATCACCATTTTGATCAGCATTAAGACAGCCATTTCTGAAAGAGTAACTGCTTTTATATTTTTTTGTGGTCTTGAGGCCTTTGACATTTCTAATAAAAGAGTGTTTTGGATGCAAAAGTACTAGATTAGATTTGATTGAAAGAATTCTAAATTAAAGGAAAAAAAAGTAGGATATAGTTGGATCCATAGCTCAGAGGGAAGAATCCCTGAGTTTGACCAAGACATCCCCATTAGGATTAGTATCACCTGCACTGAAGGTGCTGACCAGGTAGGAGAAGAGTGATGGAGTGATGCCTGCTGCCTCTCCAAAAGGGGTGAGTGAAGGATGTGTGCCTCCAGGGCATGCAGCTTATAAATGATCCTTGGTGGAGACCACATACATTATAGGGTGTGTCTGCTTATGTGGGAGTGGGTGGGGTTATGTCACCCACGGAAACAAATTACAGCTTCTTCCTGTTATCATTACATGTATAGTTCTCAGCCTTCCTTCTCCAAATTGTGGAACACTGTCTCTTACAGCAGGTTTAAAACATGTTACTTAACACTTACAAAAGTTTTCTTGCTGTATTAATATGAACCAAAATCACAGTGATTTGTTCAAAATAATCATAACAATAAGATGGTGGCAAACCCTTTCTGTATGGAGCAGGGAATTCATCTAAGGCTGAGAATGAGGACCTCGTCCTCATATGGAGCTACAGTTCAGAGGTTTGGTGGCATTTGTTTAGCTTAAGTTCCTAATAAAAGATATGCCCCCGGATTCACTAATCCTCTGTGTAAGACTAAATAAGTCTTACACAGAAACTGCAGTTGAATGGTATGACGTCAGTGTGCCATGCATATTCATGAGGGCATGCTGACTCATCCTCAAGTGTAACATGGACCATGCAGGAAGGCAGGGGGCGTGTCCGACTGCTGAGTAGTGCAAAGGTCCACGCCTCTGCAAGAGTCAGATTTGTGAAACGTCAACACACATGAGCGAGTCCGTTCAAATGTCAACAAACCCAACACTACACATCCCCACATACTAACCCCCTTTCAAATTGTAAAATGTAAAATTTGTATTTATTTATTTATAATTCCTGATATAGCTGCCCGTATTTGCGCATGTTTACGCAGATGTGCCCATTGCTTAGCCACAGTTAGCAATTTTGACATCGAAGAGCATATAAGAACTATGTATGCAAATTAAGCCAAATAGCGTAGTGGTCGAGACTTCGCCCAAAGAGGAGGCAGACACGGTTCGAGTCCCACCACACCTCTTTCTATTTCATGTTTTAGAGTAGTATATGAAATAATTCCTGACATATATAAATAACATTTTACTAAAATGCATTGAAATGGCCTATGTATCAGTGAAGAAAAAGTATATTATTTACATATAAGAAGGATCCTGACATCTAATTGCTCGTAGCTAAGCAGCATTTTACCCAGCGCAATAAAGTTACCCAAAGCTAGGCAGCACTTTACCAAGCGCAATATAGTTGTCCATAGCTAGGCAGCACTTTACCAAGTGCAATATAGTTGCCCATAGCTAGACAGCGCTTTACCAAGCGCAATATAGTTGCCCATAGCTAGGCAGTGCTTTACCAAGTGCAATATAGTTGCCCATAGCTAAACAGCACTTTACCTAGCGGAATAGGTTTGTGTGGAGCTGCGCACTGCGCTAACCAGTGCACCGCAGGGCAACGTGGATTAACGTGGAGCAACGTGGAGCAAAGTCGGCTAAACACAGCCACACCCCCTAGCCTGTCTGGACAGTTGTAAAATAAAAAGCAATGACAAGGTTCGAACCTGGGACACTATGCACCATAGTCAAAGCACTGAACCACTAAGTCATAACAGCTTAAGATAAATATGCACTGTTAACATACATATACTAATAAATGGAAGATTAACCATTGCTAAGCAGGTCTGGAGTCAGCAGAGAAATTTCAAAAATGGCCAATCACCAAAAAGTGTGGGAAATTTGGCATATTTAAGCTCCATAAACGGGAATACTTGCCATAACTGATTGTAGCTGCCATCTGTAGTCAGACTGTCTGGTGCTGGAGAGGGTATTCACTTTAGAGCGCAATGTTGGGGCATCAAGGAGTCAAAATACATGGTTTGGCTCCTTGTCCACCATCATGAGTTAAGACTCCTGCAGGGTCAGTTCCAAGGGACGGAGTACAAAGCAGAGGCTTGGAACCGGTTAGCTCATGATCTCACCAGTGCCACAGGCATTCCTCGGACTGGTGAGCAGGTCAGTCACCACCATGCAGACCTGAAGAGATGGAAGCGGGACCTACTGAACCAATGGATCCAGGAGGCCCGTGACATGCAAGATGCCCCACTACTGAGTAGGTAGCCATGGAATGAAGTATGTTAGACATGCTAATTTAGTCTATATAATGGATAGGTATGTCTCAATATCCCTTCATTTACTTCACATCTGCAGGTGTTTGTGCTATGAATCAGCAAGCCTATGCAGATAGGCTGCTAAGGCTGTGCCACCAGGCAGATTAGTAATTATTCTGCATGTCTTGTTATGTAAAATAGCTGAGAGAGCCTGAAAAAAGTGTTGTAGCCCAATAATAAAGCCATAAAATGCCCTGAATAATTTCTCTGTATGTACTGTTATATAAAATAAGTCAGAGAGCCAGAAAAAGAGTGTAGTAACCCATTAATAAAGGTAAAATAAGTCCTGAATAATATGTCTGCGTGTACTGTTATATAACATAAGTGAGCAAGCCTGAAAAAGAGTGTTGTAACCTATTAATAAAGGTATAATATATCTTAAATAAGTCTTCTGTACACATTGTAATATCAAATAAATGAGAGAGAGCCTGTAGAAAAGTGTGCAATGTAATTAATAAAGGTATAATACTTGGAGTGTGTCTGTGTCACTTACTTTGAAATGTTGTTGTACCCTTGCATTTTATAAATAGTACCATTGTATTAAGCGCTGTCAACCCACAGCTGGGCAGTCCAATATAAAGTGGATGAAGGAAGTGCTAGCAGTTTTGAAGCATACATACAGTCCTCAACAGCTAGCAACTGGCTGGCATGCATAGGTAAATCTGGCACATGAGTAGCTTGTTAATGTGTAACCCCAGAAATGTGAGTGTGCTACATGAAATGTAGGTTTCTGTAGAAATGTAACAGAAAATATCACGTGAACACATCCAGATATGTAGATATATAAATATACATAAAATATATAAGTATGTAGCAGTAACATCTGCATCTTGGACAGTTAGTATGTCAGATATAGGTCAGGTATATAATGAACTAGCCAAACCCATTACACAACCTAATGCACGTTGCCAAGTGTAATAATACATGTAGGGGATATACACCTGCAGTCAATAGGAATGTAGTGTAGACTAAAAGTACTTATAAAATGTTAATGAAGGTATCTTTTTACACCCTACTGTATGTGCATAAACAATGCAATTCCACACCTTAATGGGTATGTCTAATCTGACAACATTTGTTGGGACATATGTCCTATTGTTCTATAAATATCTGCATGAACTTTGATGCATGTGCTCTGTTCAAACACCCCAATCTTGGTCAAATGAAACACACCTCAGCTGAACTTCCAAAGGTCTTCTCTGTAGTAGAAAAAGAGAATATAAATAGCAAACACCAGAGTAACGACCACCACGATGCTACATGAAAACGTCTTTATTCAAGCCAAAAAAGATGAGCGCTTTCACGTACAGGACAGTACGCTTCTTCAGATCTACTTTCTACATAAAGAACACTGCACTTATATACAATGAAAGTACTCAATTAAAACCAATTATCTTATTAAGATATCAATTAGAACCATTTAAAAAACACAAACTAATTTTTAGCAGATTATATCATAGTCGGCTTAAATATTACTAAAAATGCTTATTCCAAACAGTTAAATGAATAAGGACTCAATGTCAACCTTGTTGTTTAGATATATGAAGCCCTAAAATAAAAATAATAATAGATATACTAACACTCTAATATAAATAAATATATATATATAAATACATATAGGCTTCCATGCAATTCAAATTTATTTAGAATAAACTAGGTATTCTACAGAATCCAATAATTGATCAGCAGTAAAGGTCAAACACTAAAAAATGCATTATAAGTGACATACAAATATGTGCTATCTACTGTTAAAAGAATGTATTTAAAACCAAAATATAGAAATTTTTAAAAGTACATAATTGTATGGAGTCTCAATGTGTAAATAAAAAATGTATGTATGAAAAGAAAATATATGTATCAAAAAATGTATATTAATGAAATATATATAAAGCATGTATTTATTGTATATATAAAAAGCCATACTATGTGAGATATATATCATATATTTTTCTTAGAATTAAGATAAAAATTACATAGTATAAAAAGTATTTAATATTTCATTTCATATAATGACCAATCACTATAATAAGAATCAAAAAATCATTCATAATTGGACTAAATGTAAATAAATGAAATGTATGTTAGATAATAAAAGCATTTAAAACAGAATAGGTAAACATATTTATAAAAATACATTGTGTAAATCATTATATATGAGTATAAAAATAGTAACCCATTCAATAGTAAGAATATATTTCATAGAAGCCAAAGCATATATAATGATGAAACTCGGCGTAGAAATGAGGGCTGAAATATTATTTCAAGCTCCGCATTTTAAGTGAAGATCTGACGCTTATATACTGATTAAGGCCAGGTGGGTGGTGTGCTTTAAACTGCAATATCCAAGCTAGTTCAATATTCTCTAGCTCATTAAAGGTGTCATCTTTCCGTTTATTAGGTTTAGTAATTCGTAATATTCTGAATCTAAAAGTATGTCCAGCATTGTCATTAATGTGTTTAAATAGTGCATTCTTTAAATCATTCTTTTTTATATCATGTAAATGGTTGTAGATCCTTTCTTTTAATGATCTAGTTGTCATACCTATATAGAATGCGCTACAGTCATGACAATCAGCAAGGTATATTAGATTTGAATTGGTACAGTTACCTTTAAAGTTAGGTCTGAAAACAAAATCTATTAGGGGATGTTTAAAAACTTGTTCTTTTGAAATGTGAGCACACATATTACAAGCATTGCATGGGTATCTTCCTACTTTATTCAATGGAGTTCTCAAGATGACTGATGTTCCTTCGTCATTAAATTTCTCTATACATAATAGTCTTTTCAGATTTTTACTGTTATTATATAGAAACACTGGTTTCTCTCCTACCAATTTTCTAATGTCTGTATCTGTGTGCAATATATGCCAGTTCTTTTTAATGATACTCATAATATGCTTGTTGTCACTAGTATATCTAGTCTGAAAATTTACAGAGTGTTTGCTTAATGCCCGATTGTTCCATGTGGCATATCGCCTATTGCTGCTGCTATGCGGTGCTTCCGTTAGCTTAAGAGACTGCTTAACTGAATTAATCAAATTTAGATCATAGCCTCTGTCCATAAACATCTGCTCTAGATTATAAATTTGTGTTGAAAAATCTTTAGAATCTTTACATATTCTTTGAATCCTGATGAACTGACTTTTTATAATATTTTTGAAAACATGTCTGGGATGCATACTGTTGAATTCTAGGAGCATATTTTTCCAACACGGTTTTCTATAAATTGAAGTATGCAACAAACCTAATTCATCTTTCTTAATGGTAATGTCCAGAAAATCTATCTTAGTGTAGGAGTACTCCATGGTAAATCTAAAAAAAGAAGTAGTAGATTCTAAGTATTCTACCAAAGCTTTGAATTCATTTATGGTGCCCTTCCAGAATATGAGGACATCGTCGACAAAACGTTTGTATAATAGCATTTTTTGAAAATTAGGGTTATTAAATAGGTGCATACGCTCCCAATAGTGAACAACAAGGTTTGCGTAGGTATTGGTGCAGGGAGTGCCCATGGCAACTCCCCACTGTTGTAAGAAAAGCTCATTGCCATACATAAAAACATTATTGTTAAGCACCAGCTGTAAAAGCGCATTAAAAAGAATCTGATCCTCACTATCAAATAATTCACTGTCTTTAATAAGGCATCTGATAGCTTCACCACCATAACCGTTTGGTATGGATGTAAAAAGATTTTTCATATCCATAGTTATTAGTAGGCAATCACTGGGAAGACCCTGGTCAAATTGGGTCAAGACATCTAACAATTGGTAGGTGTCCTTTAGAATTGATGAGATATTATTAACTATGGGTCTGAGTTTCTTTTTGATAAAAACTGACATGGTTTCTGTGATCCATCCATTGCCTACAACTATGGGATGCAAAGGAGGTGGTAATGTGTTTTTATGTACTTTAGGCAAGCCTTTTATGTATGGGATTCTGGGTTGTTCAACTAAAAAATAGAAGTATAAATCATGATCAATTTGTCGACACATTAAAAAATCATACAGTTCTTGATGTACTTCATAAATCAGTCTGTTCAAATCAGAATATCCAATTTTAGTATAAGTAGCAGTATCATTTAGCATATTAATCATACTAGTGTGATACATCTCATAATCTAACAGAACAATCCCACCCCCCTTATCTGCTGGTTTTATAACAACATTCTGTTCGCGCTGCAAGGAATATATAGATTCCCATTCATCATGTGAGGTATTAAAATACAAATCTCTAGTTTTAAAGTTATTAAAATAACAGTAGATGTCATTCTCACAAGCTTTTAAAAAACAGTCAACAGCAGGTGGTAGTGTCGGCGTGAAAGTACTTTTAAAATATATAAGTATGTAGCAGTAACATCTGCATCTTGGACAGTTAGTATGTCAGATATAGGTCAGGTATATAATGAACTAGCCAAACCCATTACACAACCTAATGCACGTTGCCAAGTGTAATAATACATGTAGGGGATATACACCTGCAGTCAATAGGAATGTAGTGTAGACTAAAAGTACTTATAAGATGTTAATGAAGGTATCTTTTTACACCCTACTGTATGTGCATAAACAATGCAATTTCACACCTTAATGGGTATGTCTAATCTGACAACATTTGTTGGGACATATGTCCTATTGTTCTATAAATATCTGCATGAACTTTGATGCATGTGCTCTGTTCAAACACCCCAATCTTGGTGGCCTGTTGCCACCAATCATCCCTGCATGCTGTTGGAATGTCCACTGTCGTTCAATATATGCATGTGTTATGCTTGCTGCTCAACTGTTGGAACCCTGGTGTGTTGGGTTAATGGGAATATTACTGCATGCTGTTACAACTAATTTGGAATGCTGTTGTCTATGTTGTAATTAAACACACCTAAATACAGAACGTATGGGAAGGCCGGTCCCAGCGGACCCACCTGTCCCTCCTCAGCTGGCGATTGCACCTGGCACCAGCAGGTCCGGTGCCCCTCCTCCATTGGTCCTGCGCCACCTTCGGGTAGAAGCACTGCAGGGGATGGGGCTCATCCCCCCTGTGCAAGCGTGGGTGGAGAAGGTCCACCTGTCACCCTCCGAAGGGTCTGGGCTGTGGTGTGTAGGGAGATCCAGCGTTCAGTCGCTGATCCCCTACACCAGCTCGAGGCGAGAGTGGCACGACTCACGGGTGAGCCTGCCCCTCCTACACAGCCCCCAGCACAGCCACCCTTGGGGCTGTGAAGGTGCAGTGGTGACTGCCCATGGGGTGGGATCTCAGTTCCACTGTTACCATCTGTGGGCTCATGTGCTTGCGATTTCCAAACATCCGTCCCCATCAATTGTGTACACCCACCCCATGTGTCATATTCCGCCCCTGTATGCTTCTTGTTTGACTTGTCTGTTTACCTCCCCAACCTACATCCCCAAATATACCTACTTCCTCTACCTCACTTTCCTCTCTCACCTGAAAAAAAAAGGGCAATCTGTTCCCACAAAAAAATTACGCCCCATACATAGCTACCCATTTTGCACACATGTCCACTGGACATGTAAACTGATAATTATAATTGGTAGTAAAGCATACTTTGTTGTCCTCACCCCTCTCTCAGGGGTGGAAGGTTTCAAATTTCACTCCAAATTTATTGCATATGCACAGATGTTGCTGGTAAAGAAATGGGCAGCTATGGACCTTCCCTACACCCATCCTGCACATCCCGAGCTGGTTTCCCTACTGTCTTTCCCTCTTTGTGCCCCCTTTTTCACCACTTTCCTATTTCCCCATTTTCTTTTCTTTCAAAGAAATGAGCGCGGGGGTTAGCGGGAGTAAGCATTTTTAAGCAGTAGTTAGCGGGTTTGCACCAGTGTGCGCATGTGTGTGCTTAGCTTAGTATTGCTAAGTGTTGCGCAAACCCAAGTAAACCCGCTTACAACTGCTTAAAAGTGCCTTAATCATTCTGCATGGAAGGGCCCCTGTTCTGCTCAGCAGCAAAATAAAACACCTCTGTCAGTCTCAAACCCCAGACCTTGGGCACACTAGACTGCATGAAGTACCACTAAGCCATAGCAGATACACAATAACTTGGTGCTGAAATAAATATATCATGCATTACAATGAGGGAATGTAAAGGGAAAATAGGAATGCCATAACACAAATCTTGTTCTGTGGGTCTTTACCAGCAGTTGTTGTGGAATTGCATGACATGACTGTGAAAAGAGAACCAGCCATTCTGCCAGGGAATAATGTTACAGTAGCACCTTAAAAACCCCACACAGTATCAGAGCAGGATAAACACTGGCATATTTGAATAGGGCAGAGGCCAGACTTCCCAACTGTGACTGCTTTACAGGGATGTACCTGATTTGTAAACAAATGTTAGCTGTGCCCCTCTGAATCCCTCTGAAAAGTACTAACATTAGGCAGAAAAGTGGGGAATCACACTTAATGAATAATGTCAGTAAGTGAGAGTAGACACTGCTTGCACGTCAGAAAAGGTGTAGTAATACATATGCTCCAATTCCCTCGAAGTCTCAACTGAAATATGTCTGTAATATATTACAGGTGTATCTCACTTATATGTACCTTTCCCTGAGGCTGTTCAAATATATACCTGAGAGTATCTGAGGCCTGGCAGAGGCAGAAACACACAGGCATATCAGCTTTTCTGCTGTTACACACCCTGCAAATAGCTTTGGAAGGAGTTCCACAAGCATGCCCTTATGTAGGAGTACAACCCCCGAAATATCAAAGGATGTAGCCATGTACTGCTAGCAACCAACTGTGACAATGCCATTGTTCCAGTGCTGAAAAGACTGGTGTGGTGCACAGACAAAGAATAATAGGCTAACGTTTGGCTACCACCTGGATATGTCCACAGGTGGGAGCTATGCAGACAGAGTACTTGCCTTGATAGACTAACAGGTACACAGCAACCCTATATGTTCAGCAAGATAAACATCATTCGATAATAAATAATGCTCTCTGCAGTTCTACACCGTTACCCAAAAGTACTATATACCTGTGTATTCAGGCACAACCAAGGGTGTAGGTAGGCATACTCAGTACTGAAATATGTCCAGTTGTCTTGAGCAGCCTGTGCTAATGTCAACACAAACAAACCACAAACTGTTCAGAAGTGAGTAACTTAATAATAACAGTATAGCAGTTCACAAACAGTGCATGTCCCAGAGGAATACATTGCAATAACTACTTTTGTATGGCAGTTAATTGTCTAATTCGAAAAGAAAGTACATACTCCCATGTATCCTGTGTTAGCATTTGGAGGGGTGAGTAAAATTCTACACTGAGAAGTGTGTATTGGAAGCAGCAACATTCAGGTTTGAGTACAACATGCATATCACTGGCTACAAACCTAGCTTCAGATATGAGACATATACCAACCTTCTGACTGACACAACAGTGTCCAGAGCAAACAAGCATGGGCCCCACCTTGGAAAGCTGAAAGGGCTACGCCTACCTAACCTAGCATTTTATAGCAGTGGGCTGCAATCACAGTGTGTACTGCAATTACCACACAGCAAGCTGCATGCAATTACTAAATGGTGGGCACCAATTTGTGCAGAGGCCGTCACATGCACATTTGCAGATACCTAGAAAAGCAGGCTGCACCTGCTGTCCACACATGCAATAATATTATTGCAGGAACAGAGAGAGAGAGCGAGAGCAAGAGCGAGAGTGAGAGACAGAAACAGAGACAGGGACAGAGACAGGGACAGAGACAGAGATACAGACAAAAGAGACAGAAACAGAAACAGACAGAGACCCCCCCCCCCAAAAAATAAACAGTAACAACAGAAGGAGCAGAAAAATACAAAGGTAAAGTATGTAACACATATGTATTTGCTGGAATGTAGTAGACGTTTTTGAAGAGTACTCTACATACTGTGAATCATCCATATGTGGCAGCAGTACATATCTATATGTATCTGCACATGTGCATAGGGCAAGGGACATACTGCAACTGTTAGTGAAGGGTGGACATATATATGTTGTTGAAGGTTATTATGTGCATGTATCTATGTAGGTTGTAGTGTGTGGCATAGAAAACATCATGCAGTGCTGGTATATATAATATGGTGGTTAAACGCTGTGGGACTGATTTGTCAGATCTGCTGTGTTACAGCCAGTGAGGCCTGCTAAAGCTACACGGGCTGAGGACAACAAAATGCATTCTGCACAACACTGTGCAATATTATTACATAACTGTATATCTCACAACTGTCGCATAATTGATATCCCCACCATGAAAGGTGGACTGTATATGTGCCTATATGTACATCTATATGTACAGCAATGGATGTTTAGATGTATGTGTGTATATATATATATATATATATATATATATATATAGAGAGAGAGAGAGAGAGAGAGAGACAGGGTCATACGTACTGCAACAGGTGCCTGGTGACCAAGGCATGGACTGAAGACCAGTATTGATACTGCAGTGCCATCCCTCCTTTCCAAAACACTGTACCCATTAACTACCACATAGGTGGTAGTCTTTCGAACACTGAAGGTGTGATAAGGGAACATGGGAACAGGTGGACAGTAGCCTCCCCTTTGATAATCACAGTGCAACACTAGTTTTGTAATCTGTCTATGTGGTACGTGTCATCACAAAAGGTGTGTCATCTAGGGAAATATAGGTCAGTGTTCCCCTCTACTCATCACAATGCCCCATGTGGTATGTACCTCACATGACAACTACAGCAAGTGGAAAGGCCACAGACATACCTCACAAAGAGTAATACTGGCCTGAAACAGATGCCTTATGCAGACTGACTCACAAAACCACAGCTAGACTGTGTTGCATTCCGCCCACCCAGAGGTGACCCCTGCAGGACGTACAGAGCTATATCACACCCATAGCTGTTGGACAACCACCATGTCAACATATCACAATCCCTCCGGGCTACACGCTCTAGGGCCCTAAACCTCGTCAGCTCACTAAACAGCACATGCTGGAGGGATAGGTTCCTATCTCAGAGATATGCCATACTCTGGAATAAACCACCTATCAATAGCAAACAAGGCTCCTCATTAGCAGTTGTCATAAATACCCCTGATGATTGTTTGGGAGATAGGTAATACACCCCGGGAATCACCTCTGTGGTTCTGGCTGACAGGGGCAAGTGAAATCAAATTACATGTGTGTCAAAGGCCAGGGTAGCATATGGCTAGGCTGCTCTAGGCCCTAGGGCCAATAGCGTATTACCCACCTATGACACGATGCACACACACATGTACTCAGTGCAATACCTGCTATGTGAGGTTGAATGAGTGTGATGGTGAATGTGTGCAAGGTCTGTAAAGGTGTGATAGCTTAGTGTGAATTTGTTTCTGTCATGGTAGTTTGTATCCTAGCTGTGAGGCCAGCAAAAGATGTGTATGTTATTGCTAGGCAGACAAAGTAGTATGGCATACATTGTGACGTAGTTCCTTGTTGATGACTGTGGTGTCCCATTGTAGGCTAAAGCAATACATGTATGCTTAGTGAGTGGTACTGCTGGTGAATCCAACTTCCATATGAACTGTAGTACTACCTGAAGCTGTAGGCCTAAACAGCACAGTATGGTGTATGTTCACATTGCTTGGAAACACTGTCTTGTGTGTTTCCTGTAGTCTGTACAGATTACATACCTCAAGCATAAGGTTTTGTAAGTAGTGGCACACAGTACTGAATGGTACACAGGTAAAGCTCATCTGGGTTGGCATACATTTGTGTGTTGTATGTATGTCTGATGTGTGTGTAATTATGCCTGTACCATGCCCGCAATCATATGTGTGTTACAGGGTATATGTGTGCATCTAGCAACATGTATACTCTGTTACAGCAGTATGCCACCTATATTAACAACTGTGCACATATGTTAGGCAGGGGTATGGCATCAACGACCAGGGTGGTTTACTGGTAATACTGTAACTGTACTTTACATTCATGCACTGTTGTGTTCCCCTGTCGCTCGCCTGTTCCTGCCTTCAGGTAGCCTCCCTCAATCAACTTACTGCGTGGCTCCCAGGCTTTAAGTGGCGACGCTGAAGGACCACTATCTCGGTGCGAATGCACAGACTGGTTCCTGCTAACAATATAAGTTTAAACTATCCCCAAGGAAATTAGGCCTCCCTCAATCAACTTACTGCGTTGCTCCCAGGCTTTAAGTGGCGACGCTGAAGGACCACTATCTCGGTGCGAATGCACAGACTGGTTCCTGCTAACAATATAAGTTTAAACTATCCCCAAGGAAATTAGGGTAGCCTCCCTCAATCAACTTACTGCGTGGCTCCCAGGCTTTAAGTGGCGACGCTGAAGGACCACTATCTCGGTGCGAATGCACAGACTGGTTCCTGCTAACAATATAAGTTTAAACTATCCCCAAGGAAATTAGGGTAAAAATATACCCTTATTATAGTTTAATAATTCTAGAAAGCGTATCGCAGGCAGGTGACATAACAGTACCTCTCATCTAACCTGGCAGCCTTCCCCAAAACACCATACTAAAACAAAATAGTCTAAAGTCCTTGTACTTTCTCTTGTACTCTAGCCAGTGTAGAAGCTGGTCATAAACATTACCTGACTTGCCAACTACCACTTGCACTGGGTTTTAAGCAAAAAGAAAAGAAACTGCCACTCAAAAGCAGTCTCTGTACTTACATGCAGCAGGCTTTAAGACCTGGCAAACTCCTGACTGGTGTATCCCGCAGCTTAGCCCTCGCCCGGGCTCGCTCCGCGCCCCACCCTGCCCCCATATCCCACCCGCCCCCACTATCTCTATATTTATCAGGTCAACAAACCCATCCCACTTAACTCTGAACCAATTACAGCTCCCCTGTAACTTATTACATCTCCTCCCACAATCCCGGCTATCTACCAATACCGTAACAGGCCTTTTCAACTCCCCCTTTTGTTAGCCAGCCTTTTTTACATAATCATGTGTAAAGTAATGAACTTTATTGTCCCACTTTTAGCTTTACTCTTATTTATCCCTTACCTCTCATCGAGGTATGAAAACCAAACTCTATTGGGTATTCATTTCCCCAATGGCCACACCTGCAACTATACAAATCCTCCCTCTTATCTGATTTCTACTACTCTCTACCCCACTACTACATCATACTTTAAAAATGAGTACCTAACTCAAAGATACCCCAAAGTAACCACTACTAAATCTGGACTAAAGATACTTTACAAACTACTTAGACTCATAGACCATCTGAAAAAATGTATGGCCAAAGATGGGGATATACACTACCCAGGCCCAACCATTAACCTAGACTCTCCCACCCCAAAATTAGCTTCAAGATCCTCCAGCTCTCTCCTTATTTTCCATCTCAATCTAAGAAGTATAAATAACAAGGTTCATAATCTACATGCTATATTAGCCATGCATCTCCCAGACATTATGTATCTATCTGAAACATGGCTTAAAA